>NW_019394921.1:0-28361 GCF_000612105.2 Orussus abietinus | reverse complement strand
CTATATATTGAATTTCATTTCAGTTTTTTGTGCCCTACTTTATTCGAATTAAGGTGATATGAAAGGGTTATTCTATATATTGAATTTCATTTCAGCCTTTTCTACCCTACTTTATACGAATTAAGGTGATATGAAAGGGTTATTCTATATATTGAATTTCATTTTTTGTGCCCTACTTTATTCGAATTAAGGTGATATGAACGGGTTATTCTATATATTGATTTTCATTTCAGCCTTATCTACCCTACTTTATACGAATTAAGGTGATATGAAAGGGTTATTCTATATATGGAATTTCATTTTAGTTTTTTGTGCCCTACTTCATTCGAATTAAGGTGATATGAAAGGGTTATTCTACATATTGGTTTTCATTTCAGCCTTTTCTGCCCTACTTTATTCGAATTGAGGTGATATGATAGAGTTATTCTATATACACAAAACGTAAAAATATTTATAAAACCTTTCTCCAAACTGGGTGCACCGAAGCATTTGAAACTTCAGCACGTGATTATGAAAGCCGTAAGAAAGAACGTGGTGCTCATGAAATTTCATTTTAAAAAATGTATTCTTGACTCTAGTCTGGGATAAATAACAAAAATTGTTTAATAAAAATGAAATTTCATGAGCACCGCGTTTTTTCTTAGGGCCTCCATAATCACGTGCTAAAGTTTCCAACGATTCGGTGCATTCAGTTTGGAGAATAGTTTTATATATATAATGACCTTTTTATATCACCTTAACGTCCCGACAAAAGCAGAAAATATATTTAAAACGTGGCCTTAAATACTCTCAGATTGGCGTAGCGTATAGCGGATGGCTCTACAAAATCTGAAAAATTACAGGCTCTACAAAACGGAACGCACTTTCATTATACCAAACATGGGTCCATGATAAGTTCTCTTAATTGACAAATAAATATTTATCGAATATTCTCCTGTAATTTTTGTTTGATAATTAAATTTAATTTCGATAAATAATGAGAATTTGATTAATGCCAAATTTGACTCCCCTGAACGTGTGAGGTCGTCTCTCTATCCCGATTTGAATCCACGTCTTCGTAACTCTTCAGTGACGACGAAACTATTTCTACACTTGTCGAGCGATTCGCGAATGTGTACACAGTCTCGTTACGTATATACGCGGTCGTGCAAATCAAGATGCATGAGCGAGGCGTGTACTTACGTAGTATTTATTTTCAGTATTTTAGCAATATAAGTATTCCTTAATAGCAACACGTATCTTATGTATTTATATTTGTATTTATATCGCGCGTGTGTATATATATATGTATATATATAATTATTTATATATGTATATAGAGGGTGAGGCATACAAAGCGTTAGGACTTGCAGTTCCCTTGGAAGTATCAGGGAATGAAAGGTCGCACTTCGCGGAAATACATGCACGACATCGAAAGGTGACAGGTAACTTAATGGAATAAATTTGTAGGACTTCAATTTTACTTCAAAACAATTTTGTAATTTTTCTTATACCGCGACAATTCCGACAAGAGAGAAGAATTCACGTTCAGAGATGAATAACCGTCTTAAATGGAGAAAAATATGTATATAAATGCACATGTCGAAGCTATATATTTAATATTTAGGAATATTGAAAAATATCCCTTGTAACGAATCCCACTTCTATCAGCAAAATTTAGGAAACAGCCGAGCTTAGAAACAAGCTCCTTTATCGATCGAAACGAATACGTTAAATGAAATATTTTTTCCCCTCGTTATCGTGCACTCTTATCGAGAATACTGACCGCCATTGCGAATATATATCCAGGGGTGCCAAGGTAGAACGCTTCACACGCCCCACGCTGTTATAATATAATATGACATCGTATGAGTGAGGTGAACGACAGACATTTATTGTTTCTTGCTGATACACATGCGCGTGCACACACACATACACGCGCGCGCCCCCGTTGCACGATCTCCCTCGAGCGGCGAAACCGCCACGATTTCCCCGCACCGAGTAGCCTCGACTCTCGAATTAGGGATATCTCTCTGGCCTCGCCTCGGCTTTTCGCGTTCTGGCGATTCGCCGAGGACTCTCGACGAAGTGTAGTTACCCTACGATTAAACCCTAAGTGCCCTAAGTGCGCACATCGGCGCGCACGTGTCCCGCCGGTGCACCGACCGCCCCGCGGACCGCTCTAACGTACATAACATACTCGCAACTTCGTTTTATCTCTATATCTCCTACTTAAAATATATATATTATACATATATATATATACACGTACATGTATACATATGTATATATTTACTCTAGTAACGGCAATGCAACGTCGTTAATTCATTTCGTAACTTAGGAGAACAGTGCCGGACCCTGCCTGAGGCTCGCCAAATCTCCTATTTTTTATTTTACCTATTAATCATTTAAACGGGTTATCAAGCCAGGGCATGTACCGACTTCTCTGGAATCTGCGAACGACGTTAATCTTAACATGTTTCGTGCTGAACCGGATTTATGTCATTTGTTTTTTAGCGCGTCATCGATGACCCCTCAACTCGAAACTTTAGTCCTACTTTGAATTTGCATAACCTAAGTAAGACCTCATCTGGTCCTACTTCACTCTTTGTGTACTGTTTTCGACGTTGTATCTTCTACTTAATGCGATTTAAATCTTACTTTAGGCCTAAATATGAAAGAAATGGAAATATCTGCCACTTTTAAAGTTCAAAGTAGGACCTCGATTGTACGGAAGTTATTCTCTTCTTTATATTAGCTGAACACCCATTTAAGGTGATACGATTGTAGCATTTGAGTGGGTGTCATTTATGAAATTTGTGCACTAACCTGAGTGCAGTGGATCGCTTAAAATTTACTACGTGAATATGGAGGCCCTAAGGAAGGTGATGATACTCATGAAATTTTATTATTTTCTTTTAACTTGTTTACAATTTTTAATTTTTGTTAATTAATGGACAATGAAATTTCATGGGTATCGGGACCACCCTTATGGCCGTCATGTTCACATGGGAAGATTTCAAACAATTCAATACGTCTAGTTGATAGAAAAGTTTCATAAACGATTAACCCATCAAATTCCGCTTTCACACAGCCTTAAGGCCTACAATTAAAGGTTCTAAGTAGGATCATAATTTCAACTCGGACCATATACAGATACTGCAATACACGTCATAAATGCGTATCAATAAATGAGAACTGGAAGTATTTCATAATCTTTTTTCTTATTATAAAAAATAGAAAATTGCTTGAATGGAGATTTCAACGAGTCACCAGCGATATGATCTGAAATCCATTAACGAGAAAGTGAGATTACGTATTCTTTTCTTTGATTCTATCATTTTTAAGGGCGTTTATGATATTTCTATGGCTTTTTAGGGGCAGAAAGAAAACGTGGAATGAACGAGCCTTAAGCTGGGCCCGCCCAACGGAAAGCTCTAAAATCTCTTGCGCACCGTCCGCCACCTCGTCCCACGTCGTCCACGAGTAGCATTAATGTTTAGCAACTACGTCGCGGTCGACGGGGACTCCTCTCGATAAAGTCTATGAAAACGATCAACGAAACAACGGTAACCCTAATCTTTAATCGCAGGTGCCGCGCCGATCGCGCACCCTCGTCTGCGGAGGAAAGAACCGGAAGCTGCGGGCCCGATCTTCGGAATCCTCATACGAAGGCGGGAGTCCTTAGCCTTTAGGCCTTAACGATGTGAAAATGTGCTCACAAGTATGTATCGTCCTTACAGGAACATACTCTACAGCGTTTCCATACTCTAATCACGATGCAAATGAAAAAATGTCTACGTCTTGGCAAGGCCGAAATAAATCGGGATATGTTAAGACGTTGCCTAGAAAATGCTAAAACCGATGGGAAAAGGAACGATTTGCAGGATTCGCAAGAAACTGATTAATTTGAATTATTTCGGATGCGATCCGAGTATCCGAAGAAGCAATCTCTATATTATCATCATGTACCAAAGAGAGACCTCTTCCCATATCTGTTATCCCCGAGTCGTAAAGAGAAAAAGACAAATGTAAATTACCCTACCGTTAACGTACAACTCTAAACGAATGATCCAACCCCAATTCCCAACATCTCGAAATATTGTATAAGTATCTCCTTCAAATTACCTCTACGTTAAATTCTCTAGAGCAATTATCCTACCTAGGAGGTAAAAAGAAGACCTGCAATCTTCGCGTTCAGCGCATTCATCTTGTCAACGCTTCGAGATTCTAGGAAGATAACAAGACAGGGAGGACATCCAGCCCCCGGTGATTGGCCGACGATCGGCGAATCCCGCAGTCTCGGTAATTTCGACCCTGTATAACTCTTGTTGGATTCCTAGGAGGAATCGACCACCTCTGAGGCACGACTGCCGGGGCGAGAGGGCCGAGGTCGGACCGAGTTTCGATAATTCCTCTTCTTACTAATTATTGTTTTTTCTTCCTTCTTTCAGATAAATGCCCAGAAAGCGCGACCCCGGGTCCTGGCGTCGCTTCTCGCCTCGGCGGTGCGTTTTACCGTGCTTTAGGCACGCATTTATTCATTAATCTTACACGATATACTCCGGTCCAGGAGTCGGCGGCCGGTGCACGACTCGCCGCACGCGTATCGGTACTCGCTACTCGCAATAGCATTAACGTCAAATTATACTTGCAATTAGCATCAACGTAATATCAGTACTGTGCATAATATTCGATAGTCCCTAATGAATCGTGTATATCTTACCTCTGATACTTGTTAACGGTAAATACTGACTGATACGCTCGCCCATCGTCCCTTCCTTCCGGTCCCCTCGAAAATCTCGAGATCTCGAGAGATCCGACCTATCGCGATCGATCGCTGATATACCGAACCATCGAGCGAGGTCTTCGGCTCGATCGAGCATACCGACCTGGACGACCTCCGAGATCATCCTATCGAACGATTATTCCCTCGCCTTATTTTTCATACATGATCTAGGTCAACTTTTTATGAATCGTTTTAAATACAAATCTAGCCGGGTACACACCCGAGCACGGACGCGACTGGAAATTTTAGCCCTATACTTTGAACTTGGATAATCTGAGTACCTAAGCCCTCTTTAGATCCAATTTCACTCTTCGAGCCGAATTTTCGACATTGTGCAACCTGCTTAATACGAATTAAGTCCTACGTTAGGCCTACAGGTAGGATAGGTGGGAATAACTTCCACGTTTAAGGTGTAAGGTAGGACCATAATTGTAAATAAGTCATTCGTACAGTATCTCAAAATCCATGTAAAGCCTACAATTAGAGGTTTAATGTAAGATTAACATTTCAACTCGAGAGGCGAGGAGAAAGAGAATGCCTCGTTTATAGCTGTTTTTTTTTTTTTACGAAATAAGTGTTTTGAAGCAATGAACGGATAGATTAACGGATGGCATTCGTACAACCGCAGCTCGTATTCCATACAATCCGAGACAGTATGTTGCGCTTTGATTGTACGTCTACATTTGTATGCTCATTTGGATTTCTTTTGCTTCGTACGCGTTCGTGCTCAGATATGTACCCGGCTTAAGAGGGGTTGAAACGAAATATTTGGATTAACCCTTTACACCCCTACTGTACCTATCCGGCATACTTAATTATTATGTTAAATCAGTCACGTTAGAAAGTGCGGCGTTAATTGTTGATTTAACGACTTGTTTAAATTTCTTACTATGATTCCAGGTTGGCCAAGGAAACGATCCTTATTATACGTTTATTAGTTCCAGCAACTATCCGTAAAATAAGTGCGGGTATATTTGGTCCGGAATGCCGCTCACTGAGGAAACGACCACCCGGCAAAAATGTAAGGCCTTACAACCGTTCAAACACAAACTTTTTAACAGGTAACATCGTCTTGCATCATCCAGGTAAACGGGATTAAAATTAATTCCCAGTTTCATAAGCTTTCTTAATCTTCCTCAGTGAAGCGCCCTCCTTTCCCAACGTTTTCGTATGAATCTTTCATGGAACTTTCCACCCCAGCCCTACGAACCAGTAAGAAACAGAGGCATCGACAAGTCTGCCGGATAAAATATCAATTTCAACCTCCTTTAAGCCGGTCTGTATAATTAATTCCTCGCTAGAGCTTTTCCCAAGAGTCTAAAATCGCCCACTAACCGTTTGCCACGCGGCGCGATAGTGCTGTTCACATTTTACACCGAAAAGTGCCGCAAAATCGAGTTAGGAAGCACTGAAAAGTGCAATCGCTTTGCTTGGCACTATTCGGTGAGATTTTTGCAATGACTCCTGGCACAGAGGGGCTATTCACTCGGAAATCAGTGAAACGATTTCCTTCTTTGAGAACCGATTGACTTTGATTTCATACGACAAACGACAATGCTATTCGGTAACAAGTGACAGTCGGCCTTAAAATTGTGGCAACGTTTTGGTGATTTCCAACAATTTCCAACTGCTTTCGATCATTGGGTGCATTCAGAGGAGAAAAGCGGTTACCGATGAGTTGGGAACATGTTGCGTTGCGATTTTCTGCTGAAAATGGCGATCAGAATGGCCTGATCAGTAAACATGTTGAGTAAACGTACCCATTCAGCAGATGAGCGCTAAACGATCACTCAACAGTTGTCTACTCTGAATGCACCCATTAAAATCAATGATATCCTGAATGAATACCCCTTCGTCTGGCACTCAAACGGTCAAGACAAAAAGGACACGACCGGTTTGTCGATCTCGTTTCTATCGGGCCTATCGATACCGTTCGATCGGCTCCAGATCGGTATACCGTTCGATGCGCCGAACGATTACACTCCTCCTCGGGGTTTCCGTTCCCGTTTTCAAAGTGCCGGGAATGGGCAAAGCATCGTCCAACGGTACTCCCGGTCGAGCGATCGGACCGCAATCGATTATCGAGAGGAAATCGGGCGCTTGCTAATTACAATTACTACAGTGACTAGGGGCCGGTTGTACCAACATCCGTGTTAAAGTCCTTAATCGAAGTTCAACTTAACACGTGATTAAAGTTAATCGGACTTTAATCTTCAGTTAGCCTAATTCCTGTCGGTGTAACATGAATTTCATTAATCCGAGATTAACCAATCACAGTTAATAAATGTCACATTAATCACCGTTGGTGTAACCAGTCCTAGGAGGTCGCGACGCCGAGGAACGATCGAATCGATTCCACTTTGTTCGATTTTCCACGATTTTCCCCGATTTTGCTCGACCTCGCTTGATCGGAAGTACTCAAAGCGAACGACACTTCGCACTTTACTCTCTTGCGAGTCCCTACACTCGCATGCACCTAAGTGTGTACCTGGGTGTGGGTGTGTATGGGTGTGTCCGTGTGTGTGTCTGGGCATGTTCGAACTTATGTACGTGCGCGTACGTCGCGGTGTATAACGTATGCGTGTCCGCATGTACTCGTTGCGCCGACCTCGCCGGCCCTGGTTTTCGCGTCGAGGTGCGCGCGCGCGCTTTCTCCGCCCATCTCGATTCGTCTTCTGGCGGAAATGATTATCGGCTCCTATAGGAGAGAGACGAGGCGATTGTTGCGCCTGAAAATTAGCGATGCGATATGTGAAAAGAGAAAAACCTGGCCCACAATTTTACTCCGTCTTTCCTCTCAAGTCGCGGACTGAATGTGGCAGAGCCTGCTTGAAATGATCTCGAGTGAAATTTAGAATATCAAGAATGCAGAAAAATAATGGATCTGCCATTTGATCTTTATCTGTCTTTAGCGAGAAACGAGTGTCTCGTAGATATCCACCGTACTGTACTGTTTTTAACGGCGATATTTTTAATAAACAAAGAGCCAACATTTTCCTACACCTCGTCGCGTCGAGTCTCCACGATTACGTCTCGCTCTTCAACGTCCATTTTCATTGGGCAATCCGCCTTCGTCGTTAACGCAATCAGTCCTCAGAAAATATTACATAACTAATCGAAGACCCACTTGACGTAACCCGTCGAAAGATTACGCATTCGACTCGCTGATCGCGAGGGAAAAGAATTTCCTTTGCATTTTGCATCAATCATTTCACTGAGGCATACATGTGGTACATGAGACCAGATCCCATGCATCGCAGGAGCATAGTTAATAAATATCGAGAGCCGATTGAATCATTTCCCCCGCACTCCGTCTCGCCCCTTACAATTCCACGCCTTATTGATATCATTCGGCACCCTCCATTTTATCATTCCCTATTTATCCCCGAGGAGCCCTCTAACCGACCCCAATTTCCGCCTTTAATCGTTCAGTAGACCTCTCGGATGCTTATTTATTAGAAAAATAGGGCAGTGTCGTTCGAGGAGGAAGAAATAGAAGAAAATGGATGGCAGAGGGGCTCCGGCTAGAGGGTTCCCTTTCAAAGGATCGCTCTCTCTCTTCTTCTTTTTGCTCGAGTCCAGGGCGAATATAAGCGTTTTATAAATTTTCCCGGACGCTCGGGGATATTCCCCGGTGCTTTGAAATATCTATAAGCGTGCTCGGGGCGAAACCGTAAAGATTCCTAATTAATTAGTCCAATTAACGAGCGCTCGCAGAGGGCCCTTAGCGCGCGCGCGCGCGCTCCTCGACATGTCGTATACGATAAATCGCGCGAACGCCCCTACGAGTGCTACGCGACGTCCGCTCGAGTCTTTAGATAATGTACGTAATAACCTTCCGTGTATAAAATTGCGGCAGTGTGCTTCCTTCGTCGTAGGTTGTGTACAAACGATAAATAAATACTCCCTGACATAGTTTATGTTCTATGATTAACGCGCGTTAGGGTTGCTCGGTGGCGCGCGGCGTACGGGAGGCCCGACGCCTCATTTCCTTCGCCGGGAAGAAACGACTCGTGGAATCGCAACGAATCGTCCGAGAAACGAAATAACGACGTCCCGACGATAACGGCCGACTTCTACCCCGGTCAACCAATTCCGCCGCACGGAAGGGGCCACGATTTCGCGATAAAGCCGCTCGTCGACGGTAATTTCGACTTCCGAGTGCCCCCCTTGCTCATTTCTTCGGAGGAAATTTCCTCTGTTTTTCACCGAAAAGTCGCAAACCTTAGCATAGGACGAAGCTTAGATTGGAAGTCTGGTAATAATTCGGATCTCTAAGGGCCTCCTTACGTGGCCGAGTCACGAAGATCCACGGTCGTGCTTCCCTCTCTCTTTCATCCCTTTCTAGTGGAAGAATTGAAAGAACCGTCAGAGGAACTTGGATATATAAATATAGCACAGAAAATATTTAATAAGAATTAAAGCTGCGTACGAATAAGTGTAGAAAAAGAAATCAGGATTTTATCCCCATTCGATAAGATGAATGAGACGTTTAATGGATTTGCTTGTTTCTCGGGGAATGTAATGGAATTATAGAAAATTCTGATTTGGATGGTTTGGAATCGGAATCCACGGATAGTTACGGCCATGAAGCGATCGATTGGAGGATTCGTTCGGGATAAAAAGCAGTTTAAGTGACAGCTCTTCAGGATCCGACCCTTCTCGGTCCTCCCGTACTCCAAAACGCGCCGACTCGTCCTACGAGATCAGTCCGCCGCGGCTTTAAGAGTTAACTTTAGACGTGTAATAATACTGGCTATTTTACCGGTTAAAAGTCAGCGTTCTCCTAACGCGTGATTATTATCGTTTCGATGAGAGTTTTTCGCGGTTCCAGCTATTGTCACAATTCGGTCGATTGTGGCTTTTCGTAGTCTTCGGTCGAGACGCCGCTCTTCGTCCCGCCGCCGCCGTAGACGGTTCTGCGCTTACATAATAAGTAAATAAAGTTGAATAGACAATGAGTAACAAAACGCAGACACGGGCTGCCATAAATCCGCCGTAATCGAGCGCTCTCGAAGTATCCTTTGTGCTTAGGGGTGCGCGACCCGAAGGGACGTGCCACATCCACGAGAATCGTAGTTCCAAGGGGCGCGGGGGTGCCGCCGTATTTTCGAAAAGGAGTCGAGGATGTAGATATGATTCGAGTAAAAAGCAAGACCGAGATGGCTCTAACGATGGACACGGTCGTTGCGTCTCGCGGCAAAACGTTGCGCACCGTGGAAATGAAACGCATTGCGTCTACGAGATACAGAAATGGCGCCGCAGCCTCCTCTCCGGGTCCATCGCGGAAAAGCAAAACGGAGAGAGGAGGCAGCAACACGTGTAGTACTTCTACGATCCTTAGTACTACCTGACACCCTTTAACGCGATAACGATTGCAAAGACGATGATCAAGGTAGCGATGATATAGGCGGCGACGCGGTGATAACATACAGCGATAACGCGCCCCGCTAATCCGGCGATTAATATACAAAGGACACCGGTGATCGACGGACCACCGACGCGATAAGAGTAATTAGTTACACTCTCCTTAGTAAACCCTATATGTGCCTCTTCCAGAATAAATACCTCTTTTCTCATTTAACTCCTTAATCCTGAGCGCTTAGTGAATGACCTACGTCGATATGTCTCGAATGAAATGTGTTGGGATGAGTAGCTCCGACGGAGTAGCACCGACGACGTGACCTCCCTCTCGTTAATCGTAATCTACGCGGAAAATACTCGTCAACTACCGATATTGGTCCAATTCCAATGTCCCCACGGCACCCCGGAGACCCCCAGGGGGTGCGCGCCCCTTCGCCGTCGTCGCGCCTCTCGTGGACTATCGTAGGGCCGAGGGCGGCGTCGAAGCGAAAAGCGAGATCTCTTTGTAGTTACGCATTGTACGTACGTGCCAGTACGCGACGCGCCCGTCGATACCTCGGAGATCGGAAATGCAAACGACTCGTGGAGTCCGCGTTATTGGCACATCGGCGTCGTGCCTGCATAATCGCAAAAAAACGACCATTCAATGGACGTACGCGCGGAAGAATCCGCGCTCCCTCGGATCGCGGGCGAAGGTCTTTTCAATTTCACGCATTATTAAATTACTAGGCTCTTGACGTCCTCCTCGGGGCCCACCTTTATCGAGATGGGACCCCAAGACGCTGCGAATCGATTTACCGAACTCTCAAGAAATTCCCTGGACCGTCCTTTACAACGAGTAGGAGGATCTCTGGTTCGAGACGTACTTGGCGCGAAACTTCTCCGAGTTTCCGAACACCGACGACGCAGACGTCGAGACAAAACTCGCTATCGGTAGCGTTAAAACACCCCTCGAGTGAGACGCCGAACTCGCGGCGGGCGACGGATCGCTAACCGGGTGAGAATTATCCTAAATCGGGGTCGGCGGTATCGACGAGCCGTCGCGCAGCGAACGTCCGTATCTCCGCATACCCTAGGGCTAGATAACACACTGTCGAGTAATAGTATTTATCAAAAGCACATGTATATCGTGACTAATCTACGTATTCGTATAGTACGTCGTGTACGTATATAAACCGACCATTATGCATGCCATACCGGTTTCGCATTTATTGTATCCGTCCGTGCCCTAAGGGCGCGCGCCAGGCTTCGACGTATCGGCTCTGGAAGCCTCGAACCCGATATACCCGGGACTCGTCGCAAGCCCTGTCGAGCCCTGGCCCCTCGCGGGGGGTCCCGCCGGCCTGGCTCTCCGCGACGGGCAATTCCAGCGATTGCGCGGCCGGCGCGCCTTTATCGACGAGCCGTGCCTATCTATCCCTACGTATGTACACACGTACCTAGCCCTCCGAGGGTTCGAGTCGAGCACCTATTAGGTACGCGTCCGTGGCGTCTCTCGGTTAGACTTTTTTGTGCGTGCGTCCGGAGCCTGGGGCGCCGCCCCGCTCGCGCCCGCTGATCGAAGTGTCTTCGGGGGGGGGCCGCCTAGGAGGACCAGAGGTTAACGAGTCGGTGGAGGAGGAAACGCGGGAAAGTCGGAGCTCGATCGGGGACTCGCTCGTCTCCGGATGCAGGGGGGAGACACGGAATTCGGTTAGCGATCGGGGGTCGCGGGGGATTCGAGGCGCCCCTCGCCGCCTCCCAGGGTGTCCCCCGAGGGATGGACCTCGGGGGAGCGGGTCTTGAAGGGGGCCGGGGGTGTCTCTGGGTCCCGCAGGGTGTGTCGCGGGGTAAGCGGGTCGGCAGTCGGAAGCTGCGGAGTTTACTTCGACTTGGCGACGTCGTCGTCGCTAGCCTCGGCGTCTCCCTCGACGCCGCGTTCGCCCTCCTCGGGGTGTGCGGGGTTCCCCTCCTCGGTGTCGACGCTGCTCGTCGGGGTCACTTGCTCGGTACCCCCGCCCCCGGAGAAGGCCAGCCCGTCCAGCGCTCCCGCCTTTTCGTTAGTGACCGGCTCCGGAGAGGTCGACTCCTCGCTGCTAGGCGAACCGGGAGACGAGACTATCACCTGAAAAAATTAGGCGTCGAGTGGAATTAAGGCACTATTTACAGAATTAGAAGGTCTTCTTTCAAATTGAAACGTGGTCACGGAATGTACGGGGTGAGCCAGATATCGCATTCCATATTAATTAAGGAATTATCATTTATATTATTGAAGCGGAACTTCTTATTTACGGTGGTGTAAGTTAAAGTGTTAAAAAACGTGGGTGTAACGAAAAGTGAAACGTTTATTTTATACTCTTCAATTGAAACTTCTTTACCCACAGTAGCGCGAGTTCGCTGCTTGGAGATTGGAATGAAACGAAAAAGCGAAATGCAGGGTCCGTACAGCGTTTCATTCGACTATACGGACACTGGAATGAAACGTTAGTGTCTGTACAGCGGAAACATTCTGGTGAAAGGCATGGCCATATCGAAAAGGTTAATATGAAAGAAAAATAAAAAACGAAGTTTCCACTTCAACGTCCGTAGAGGCCCTTTTTGTCCTTGTTTATTTTCAATCTATTTACCTGTGTCCCTCTGGTTTGCGATATTTGATTTATCTATCTTATATTGTATGCCAATTTACGTACCTGTCGTGGCTTGACCGGTGGAGGCGGAGGCAGAGGACGAGTGGAAGCCACGGAGGCTGCGGTTGTTGTACTGGGGGGAGGATGACGAAGCGAGGGTGGCTGCTGCCAGGGCAGCCCTGTTCGAGGTAAGGCTGCTTGATCCACCGGAGCCTGCTGACTGTTGTTGTGCCCTGCAGGTGGCGTAACTCGAGGAAGTGCCGAACCGCCCGAAGAAATCTTCCGAACTGTCTGTGAAACGAGCTCCTGATTACTCGGCACTCGAAAAACAGGAGCAGAGAGGATCCCTTTACCCTTTCGGACTCGCATCCTCTCTGACGGGGAAGAACGATAATACACAGAGCCATAGCCGTACCCGGACGATGCGCAAATCAGGACATAGAGCGCCTTTCGATTTCTGCGGTAGGCATTTCAAGCCGGGGGCCCTTCGACCCACGAAGCTATCCAAGGATAGCCTTGGATACGGCTATACACAGAGCTTGCGCAAACGTAAAAGACAACAGCTGCGTGAAAATTCGAGAGTATTAAAGGTTAGTCGTAAGGATGGCGATCGTCCAACACGAGGCTTCGACTCGAACTGCCGTGGCCCGACATTGTCGTCGATAACGAGCCTCCGTCCATTTTCTTTAGTAGCCACGGGTATAAGGATGTTAAATGATAATAACGAGAACATCAATAACGACACACAACAACGGAGGCACAAGCGGCGAGAGGAGAGAGCCATGCGGCCGATATAGTTGGCCGTTGAAAATGATCACGTTACCTGACTTGACCGGCCAGATCTCCAGCAGATATTTCAGGACGGCGATGGGTTGCTGGAAATCCAGCGGTGGCCCGTTGTCCTCGGAGTGCAGCATCAGAACCGGCCCGAAACAGACCGCCAGGCTCGCCGGTGACATCTTGTTGCATTGCGACACTACCATCGCCAAGTGGTCCAGGAGATAGATCAACGTAGCCTGCGAGATAACCAATAATTTCAAGATATATCTTTGCTTTAGGAAATCATTATTCCAGATAAATAACGACAAGCTCGTGTGCTTACCCTGGTGACCTTTGGGAGACAGTCGAGGATGCTGAACATCAGTTTAGCGTTCCCTTGTGGGTCATCCGGCAAGCACACCGCGAGCGCGTCCACCATCATCTGATACAGGCACTTGGTAAAGAGAGGTACAGGCAACTCCCTCAGGTAGTCCTTAAGCACCCCTACGAGGAGAAACGAAGAATGAGATGATTCAAGGATCTCGGAATCCACGGATAACGGAAACTTCTATCCTGAGAAAAGAAATGCATTTCTTTCAAGGAAATCATTTCTTTGAATACATCGAATTAAATATTTCACGAAATTATTTGTTGCAATTAAGCACGTTTCAGTTTTAAAGAAATTCGTAAAATACTATCATTTCTTTTAAGGGGAAACGAATATTTCTTCGGGATAATTACATGTCCTTTCTACCAAAACACTGTTAATTGATCCAAATGACCATTATTTATAGAAATCGTTTTGTTCGAATCGAAGAAATTTTTTTTCCTCAATGTATGGGTTCTGTTAATTGTACCAGTGATAACGTTGATGTCGGGCACATTATCCGGCGAGAGGTCCACCGATCTGGCGTTACGTTCGAATGCCTCTCGCAGTATCCTCTTCTTGGTGGCGGAGCCGCACAGTCTGTACAAGCCTGCGAATCATCAAAGAGACATGAAGTAAGGAGACCAAACGATGCGAAATCGCCTCTTTATGTTATATCACAAGTCCAAAAACGGCAAGCTTACCAATTATATCGAGTCCTCTTCTCTCTACCTCCTCGATGCAACGCCAAACGATGATAGGAACATTGGGGATCCCTCCTACAGCCACGGCCGTTGACACTCCTCCAGGAACGCCGCCGGTCTTGCTTTCTCGGCTGACCTGAAGTACACGAATGCAGCGAGATGTATCAAAAGATTCCGAGACTTGGAGTGGAAGTTGCTCTTGATCCTAAGAAATTCATCCCGGGAACTCACCACGGTGTCCAGGTCGACGCCGAAAAGGGGCGCGACCCTCGTGGCAAGAGAAATCACTGGGAGTCCGCGACGCTTAAAGGTCTGGTGGGCGTCAGTGTACCTGAGCCTTAGGTAGATGGTACCTCTCGGCTCAACCTTGAGTGCCAGCTGGTGCAACGGTGATTCCTTCAAGAGGGTGGCCAGATGCACGGACCCCTTGTAGCACAGCTTGTGCCTGTGCTGGGGGTCCCAGGAATAGACCAAAAGGTCCAGCTGCCGGTTGCCCACGAGGTCGAGCTCGAAGGTCTCGTCCCAGTCGAACATGAGATCGCCGGTGCGGACGACGGTGCGCGCCTTGTGTACCCTGTCGCACTCGAGGACGCAGTAAAGGTCCCTCAAGCCGCAGCTGCCTGTTTGTCGGTGATGGATTGTAGTTTAGAGAAGGAAGGCCATGAAGATCGAACGACTCGTGGAAAACTCGGAGTATCTTCATCGACTCACCCAGACTGGGTTGACCCGACGGAGTGGACGGGGTGGTCGCCGCCGAGGACGAGGTCGTGGACCGCAGTCCACGTCCCGCCAACAGATGCACCCACAGCAGGCCACTGACTCCTCCGGCCAAGTCGCCACCCCCGGCACTGCCGTCTCCAAGAGCACTCAGAAGAGAGCTGGTTGAACTCGGAGTACCCACTACCGGTGGCTTCTCTATCTTATACTTGAGGAACTCTAAAAGAAGCAAGAGGAAATCGCGTCAGTCCCTACACAGACGAGTACCATTCTGCACCTCGAAACGTAGATCGTCCCTCTTACCCGCGGGATTAATATCTAGCAGTCTTTGATCCTGAGTTCTGGTAGGCGTAGGAGTGGGGATGTTCCTGGTGGACTCCAGGTCGAGCAGGTTACGGATCCTTCTCACGGAGGACGCGGCCCGTTGTCCAGCTGCGCTTCCCAGCGACGGTGGTTTCTGTCCAGCCAAGGAAGACCGCGTGACGTTCGACGCCACCGAAGCCGGCCTGGGATTCGCCGATGGTCTGTGACAGGACGAACTGATCGCCGTCGACGCCCTCAGGTTAGCCAGGTTGACTTGTTGCGCCGACGCGGACCTGGTCGAGAGTCGATCCAAGGTGCTGGAGAGCGGTCGATAGGAGCCGTACCCGCTGCCGTACTCCGCCTGCGGTTTCACATCGACGCTGGTATCATCTGTCTTTGATAACAGATTCACGCTCAGATTCTACGCTCATGTACCTGGTTGACCGCGGCGTGTATGTTCTCTGCGCTGTAGGTGTAACGAGGTGGTCGATTCGCGCTCGCCCTGATCTGCTCGTAAAGTGCGCTGGTGCTCGGTGTCCTGCTTAACCAGGCTCGGTACTCGTCGGAAGTGAACACGCTCGGGGAAGAAGGTATCCTGCCTGTTGATCATCAAGGATTATTATTATATCATACAAATTTATTCACGCGAATTGATTGTTTTCTTTTTAAATCACACGTTAAGCGCGGCGTCAGTCCCACGGGACTGACAGTATACTTTTTGTTTAGGCGGTGTCCGTTCCATGGGACCGACACAACATCAAGAATTCCATGCGAAAGAAATTGTACCGCTTGAATATAAAGTACAATAAAATGAACTCTGCATTTAACGTGTTACACTCGGGAAAAGGATTTAAGCGGTTCATTGCTCTTAAAGTGACGTCAAAGAGGTCTCGTTTATGAAACTTCTCTCCGAACTGGGTGTACCGAATCGTTTCAAACTTTACAATGGGCATATAGAGGCTAAACGAGAGGTCCTGGCATCCATGAAATTTTATTTCTTTTATACTTGTTTGTAGACAGTTTTACAATTTTTTAATAAAAAATGAAATTTCATGGATGTCAAGACCTCCCTTATGACCTCCATATTTACGTTGGAAAGTTTGAAACGATTTGGTTTACATAGTTCTTAGGAAAATTTCATGAACGATTGACTCCTCAGATGCCATTTTCACATCTCCTTAAATTATACAATATCCAGATCAGGAAGTTTTTACCTCTGTCGCGCCTAATCGAGGGCAACTCCGGAGCGGAAAGGGCTCCATCACTGTCTTCTTGGTCTATAAGGCCCGACGTTACCGTGCCGAGACCGGACCTGATGCCTGGTTGTTGGGGCAGTGTTCTACCACTACGTGGTAGCGAGTTCGACCTAAGTCCTGAAATCAAATCTTTCATGAACCGAGTCATTATCTCTCGACACAACAGAACGGAATCATACGTAGAGGTTCTTGTTGTGGTCAAAAACCTGGTCGAATCTTACCCGTAGAACTCTGGCCTATCTGTGACCTGGAGAGCGTGGCCAAGTGGGAGACCGCGCTGCTCTGCGAGGGGTTGCCTGCGTTCTGCCTGTAATAATAGTAGGCCGAACGAGGTGAGCTGGAGCAGGTTGCCTCGGTGTCCGAAGCATAGTCCAGAGAAGGCCTGTGCCTTCTCGTCAAGGTACCAAATTGTCCTTGTCTGTGCGCCGCCGAGGTGGCATCGCTTTGTGCCCCGTACCGCGAGTTGTACCGCAATGCAGTAGAACCTGTTGCAGTAAAATCGTACTTATTTGCAATCTTGATAAAATCACAAGTGAAAAACAGTCTCCTCTGATTACATTAATACATAGATATTCCGACAAATAAATTTAAGGTGATATAAAACAAACCTTAGAAGAACCTCGCCGATGAAACTGTTCCTCGAACTGGGTGTACCGAAACGTTTGAAATTTTACCACGTGAAGATAATGAAAATTAAAAACAACGAAATTAAAGATGTCAGGACATTCCCCAGGGCCTTCGTATTCACTCTGTCAAATTTCAAACAATTCTGAACACTCAGTTCGGAGAAAAGTGTCAAACGATTGACCCCTCAGATGCCACTTTTGTATCACCTTAAGAAACACGATAAGGTAGAAATGCAAGCCTAGTCAGAGATAACTTGAAGGAAAGATTTAAGGTGTGAAAAAAGAAATAGAACGCACGATAATCACCAGACTTCAGGCTAGATCTGAGCAGCGTATGGCGCGCGGGCGTCGTCACGCCAGCGTAGTCCACCCTAGGGAGATGCTGATCCGACCCACTGCGAGGCATGAGCCTTCCTTGAGCTCCGTGTTGGGCGTATCCGTAATGCGAACCCTGACCCTGCCCTGGAAGTCGGCCAGATTGTATCCCACCACCTGTCGACATTCGACGTCCAGGTCCTCCAGCACCACCCGTGCCATTCGATGGTACCACGGGCCCCGAGTAGAACGAGTGCACCTGAGAGCAGGGAGACGGAGACATCAGAAAAGAAATTTGTCAGTCAAGAGTTTCAAGTATTTCCGAGTACTCTCGTCGACGGGCTTGCTGGAACTGACTCCGCGACTTTAGGTAAGGATCTCCAAAGAGAACGCCAGCGTAAGATGCCAAGACAAACTACATGAAAAGAAGGATTTTAAGGAAGGTGGCCTTACCTTCTCGGCGAGGCTCTCCAAGGTCTTGGGATATCCACGCTCGTAAGGCTGGAAATGTTGCGTTGCCGAGGGCTTTGGTTGATGGGTAATGACCGGTGGCGGTGGCGGCTGGTAGGACCAGTGTCCTTCGGGCCTAGAGTTGTAATAGAGATCACCATTGCTGGATCCAAGGTCTTGACTAGATCCAAGGCCCGTGAGTCCCAACCTGGAGCGGGAGGGTAGCATCTCGCGTCCGTCTCCTCTTCTACGGCTGCCCTCTCTGAAATCGAAAGCCGAGACCATTTAGAGACGCGATTCGGAAGCAATTTACATTTCGACTCCTCCCGCACGGAAAAAAACAGCATCTGTACTTTTAGCAAAGACAACATTGCTGGTGAAGTTTCGCTGTTACTGCAAGAATTACCGCACCAACAGCAAAAATGTTTACAATTATATTGAATGTAAATGTAACCATTGGGGAGTTTTCTTTAGAATAAGTGCTTCCTAATTTAGAAACTGAATCAGGTGCAACAGCCAAAAAGATATTGTTGTCTCTACTCGAACGAATAGGCGATATACAATTTGCTGTCATTAGAAAAGAATATTGGAACCATGAATAGAATTTGTGTTGCCCCAGTGAAGTTATCGTCTTTTTTGTTGCTAATATAACAAAAATGTTCATGAACGAATATAGTTGCTGGTCCATTTTTCAAGTGTTCAGGTTTGTTGAAGTAAGTCAAATTTCTTCGGATGACTGCAAATTCCTTTTCTCTGGAGGGGGCTTTTCTCACGACCAACGCACCTAACGTGATTGCTGGTCGCATGGTCGCTTTCGTCCTCGTTGAGGTCTCGCTTGATGACAACCACCGGTGGCGCCTTGTGCTCGTTTTGCCGCGTATGCGAAATCGTCTGATGAGCCCCGTGTCTGGTAGCCAGCACCAATCTTCGGGGGATCGACATGATGATCACCACGTCGTCGAGACTCATGTGCGTCACGTCGACCAGGTTGACCGCTAGAATCTCGTCACCCACCTGCGAACGTAAGAGCTTTATACAGTACCGGACTCTGCATAAAACCAATAACGAAGGAAATCTCGATTTCTACTAATCGGTTTACCTTTAAACATCCGCTGTTGTAAACCGCCGACTCCAAAGCTATTCTCGATATGAAGACTCCGTCGTTTCTGTCTACGCCGTTACCCTCCCGAATGTACAGGCCCAGCGTCTGGCCCGGTCTCTTGATGATCTCCACCAGGTGAACGGGCTGCTTGGGGTCCTAAAAAACATATCGACGAGGTAAACGACCCGGATTTCCATGCAAATAAAATTTCGTCCGTACCTGCATGGCGATGAATTTTTTGGCGGCCTCCGAGGCCTGCCTACCCATTTGCCGAGGCTCGATGACGCGGACGACCATTTCGCCGCGACGTTCCACGGCCTCCAGGGCGGCCGCCGTCGAAGCATCATGGTCATTCTCGACGGTCTCGATCTGCTTGAAGATCTCTGTACTGATCCCGCTCACCTGAAAGGTAAAAGCTCTCTGATAAATCACCCCATAACCGTTCGTCACCCCGTAAACGTTGTACAATTCCGATTGATCTACCCCAAAACATCTCGAGAACGAATATCCCATAACTGTTCAGCTACTTTCACGATTATAAAATACAGGTAAGCTACCCTACGTCCGAATAGTAGAGACCTCGTAAAAATGAAACCGCGATAAAATTCACAGAAAACGACCTTTTCCAGTTCTCCAGGGGGGACCCGGAAGCGAGCATTTCCCACGGCTCCTACCTTCCTGAAGTCTCCCTGGACGACCATGGGGGGTGGCTCCTTGGGGCGCAACTGGTTGGCGGGCGCCTGCCGGCCAGGACTCGCGCCGATGTCCGTCACATCCCCCCGCCCCTCCTGCAACGTGACAAGAAGCCGTCATAGGAGCGACGGATAGCGGAAAAGGAACCGGTCAGGATTACCTTGCGGGAGAAGAAACATCCCGTCCCGGCCCTATCGCACATCCTCCCCTGGCCCGTGCCGGCCCGCGGCGCGGAGGCGCGAGTCTATCGACCCACCGGCGGGGTGCGCGCCGCCTCACCTCGCCTAGCCTCGCCGCGTATACCCTCGCGTATGCCTCCGCGTAGCCTCGCTCGATGCCGCCACGCGACGCCGGTGTCGACCGCGCGCGGCAGCGGGCGCGCCACTGTCGGCTACGACCGCCGGCGTGCCCGGTAGTAGCGTACGCACGCACGAGGTGGCGCATGCGTGATGACACCCCCTCGCGCTGGCGGCCATGACTCGGCCGCAGTCGCGCGCGCCAAGGGCCGCGGAGGGCATTCGAGGGGTGCGCTCCGCAGCCAAGGACATTCGCGAGGTCGCACGCGACGAAGGCCGCGCCACTCCTGAGGGTGGATTCCCGATCCCTACTCTGGGCTTATCGGATCTTCGTCCTGGTTTAAGCTCACTCACCCAGCGCGACAGGACCCTGTTTCATTCGTCCGACAACGGATGTACTTACTACTAAAATTTCGTCGTATACGTGAAATGTACCCTGTAAATTTCGGCATAGTTGAACTTCTGCGCGACAGAAATTGTCACAGAAGTATATCACCGCGCTGATTTTCAGCAACCAGTCAGAATCATTTATTTCTCCGTCGTACGATGTTGTCGGAAGGATGATATAGAGCCTACAAGATGCCAATTTATTGGCGTCGGAAATTTAGATGTTCGTTTGAAGAGATAAGCGTCAGAGTTGTATCGACGCTGCAATCCGTTTTCATAAATATCTGATGCACGATCGTCTACCAAGTCATGTGATTAGAAGATACTCAATTTCAACGACAAGCTGGCGATAATGAAAAAACACCTTATTGTCCATGCAATGGCATGGTTGTATTATGTGTTCATAAGTAAAATTCTTGTTTTGTTTATAAAAATACGCTTTTGCTTGTGGACATGATATTGCTGCGCCATTGCGTTAATTCGCGTTCGAAAATGTTCTATGTGAACGGCCTTTAAGTTTTTCTTTCTGCTTTCTCTTTATCTCCAGGGAGTTGTCAAACGCACGTTAATTCATGCTATGGCACAACTATGTTGCGATTCGTTCTGATGACATGCAAATACACGTTTTTATAAGTAAAGTGCACAATCAAAAACGCGTCATATGAAGTCATATGAAGATCTCTAGGTTTCAGCCCACTCTTAAAACGAAAACGTCCAAGAAGGGAATCGCGAGACTTGCAAACTCCAGGTCTAGATGATGGCGATTTTGGAATAAATGGGGAAATAAATGTCTCGAAAGGGATGAACTCGCGATTGAGAGTTCGGAGCTTGGAATCTTTCCCTTGAAGCAGTATTGGAGGATGGAATTGGGCACATAGTTCGTGGAGGGTTGAAGAGGGAAGTTCGAAACTCGATAATCGTTCCTTTGGCGAGCATGCCTCGCCGATTGCGCTCTTTCACTGCTGGAATCCTCCGGCATTCGTAACCCTTCTACCTTTTAGAACGTTCCTGGCGACTCGAAAAATGAAATTGAATAGACGTTCCGTGACATTTTCGACTTTGCGATTTCAAAAAAAAAAAGAAAAAGTAAAGAAAGGCCAGATTAAATTTTACCGCTCTTCCTTTGCGGGAGACACCGTGACAGTCGTCGGAATTAAATATTTCTCTAGCGTGTACTTTCTCCTTGGAAAAATTCCAAGAAGAAAGTACAGGCAGAGATCGAGCAAGTCCGTTTTATTCCCCCTAAGTCGAAGCGTTCGGTGCACTCGACATAAATAAAACTGTAATCCGGGACCGAATCGTGACGTAGTAATCCGAGCGGAGGAACGAGAGATATTCTTCTCCGCGAATAACCTTATCCTTTCCATCCGGAGATTCTGGTCCACGACTAAAACCGGCGCGCATCGATTTCCATTACGCCCTATAAATATAAAACGTTACTTATGTGTTCCGATTACGCGACCCGTTGCATCTCCCGTACTCGGTATTCCGGAAACAGTAGACGTCTCTTAACCGACATCTGGTCCCCTTCGGGTAAAACCGGGGAAAAAAGAAACCCGAAGGCTGACATTCCGCGCCGCTAGCTGCCGTACAAACTGGAAATCAATATTCCTCCGTTAATTTCTCGAAGATGGAAAAATTGAACAAACGTGCAACTAGGCAGCCCAAATCTCCGGCGTTTGCGCGCACTCGACGGAGCGGAACTTGACCGAAAAATAAATCGAATGCAGGAGTCGACGAGGAGTCCGGAATTCGCGGATTTCGGGGTAGTTTACCCCGACCGAAGGTTTTACCAGGGAGTCCCGAAATTCAAGGTTGGACGGGTCATGGTTAGCTCTCTTCCTCGTCTCAACCTTTTACTCGGCAGCCTGTTGCAGGACTGAAATCGGGATAGCGTAATTTCCGATGAAGGGAATTCCTGGAGGGGGGCGAAGGGGTGAAAAATCCAGGTCGCAGGGGAGGCCCCTGCAGTCGGGTGGATTTACACGGATACGCGGGTACGCGTAGGTTGGCCGCAAACGGAATCGGAACGCGGTCAAGTCGAGTCACTCGGCATTCCAGGACATCCGCAGGAATCTGCCCTAGTACACGCGTCTACGCCCTGCGTTTCCCTTTCCGAGAGCACGTTCTTTCGCGGTATATAGACGGATCTCGCGCCAATTGGGTCACAAAGGCAGTCTCGACATCTCTCGCTCGTCTCGCAATTAAGAACCACTTCACGAGACATTCCTAACTTCTTAATAGGTCCGCATCGAGCGGATTCGAGTGCAGGGCAAACATTTGCCAGGGAAGTTTTGGAAAGTTGCGTGGACCGCCTTCAAAGTTCCCGTGGGACCGAGTCGACAATGCCGTCACGTTAAATATGGCGCCAGTTTGCCGAAATTCCGCGGCTCGCTTCGGACCCCTTTATAGGAAAGTAATTCCCCCGATGCGATGGTATTGTTTAGACGACACTCGTGTATCGTCCGTTCCTCTCCGCGTTCCTCGGTGGCTTCGACTCATCCGACGGTTTCGCTCTACTGACGCCACATTTCACGTTGTCCCACATTCGCCATCTCTCCTTCTGATAAGACAGAACTCGGCAAGATCATAGGAAAACGGCCAATGGCGGAAATATCTCAGGCTCGAGTAGGAATTTGCGAGCAAAGTATTGGTAAATTGCGAATACTTCTGGCACTAGGCTCCGAGGCGATAAGACCGGCACGACATCGGCATCCTGTAATCTGTCCATTGAGTGTACAAATTCATACACGGGTGCTAACGATTTTCAGACTTGCATTCCCACGTCACTCCGTCGAATATCCCGTTCCATTATCCGTCGAACTACACATGTACCGACACTGTGCAGAATGTGCTCTCAACATTCACCAGTGAAGACTTCTGTTCACTCTCTATACATGAAACGAAGAAATGCAACGAAATCTGCACCGCTGGACCAAAATGGATTCTTGACAGTATCTACTTCTGCTTCGCAGCAAGTTTCTCGTCTGACTAGTAAAGTATAAATCTACGCGTCGCATCCTGGTGCATGTGTGTAGATCGATGCAACCTCGGTTTTCCGACCAGGGAATCGAGGAGAGTGCAGTGTTAAGGCTACAGTTCACTAACGACCGAAAATGCAGCCACAGGTGCGACTACGAAGTCATTATGATTCATTGTAAACCACCTATCCCGTTACCACGGCCAGACAGTTACTACTAATAGAAACTGACAATATGCGCACGTGACCAAACTGTCAAAACATCACGTTTCCCTAACATAGGATGCATCCTATCTTTTCCGTATTTCGTCGTGTTCTTCTTAAATACCGAATCGTTGCTACCTGTTCCACGTGCATTTTTCCTCTCACCAATCCAAAATTAACAGCATTCTTGGCCGCAATTGCTGGTCGCGCAACTATGGTCACCACATAAAAAATTGTCGTGACCACCGAGAATCATGATACATTGCGTTCGACCCTCTGTGCGACCACGACCAGACAGTTGCTGCTACTAATGGGAATTAGCGCACGCAACGAAGCTGTCGCGGCAACCAAGAATTTACATAGGCACAAATGGTACAGTGGCGGACATGAGTACCCTCCCGTCACCCCCTCACTGGGCCATATCTTCAGGGAAGGCATTCGTGTCCATCAGCAAACATCACTCACGGACAGTTAAAAAACGCGACAAGTCTTCGTCACCACTTGTGGGTGCAGATGCGTTTGATAATTTCTATCCAATTTTCGCAATGGGTGACTCCAATACTTTTGATACCGAATTTCTCATAACTGAAACCCAAAGCTATCCAGCTATATGGTTTGATATTGTCTAACTTTTCGGTAAAACGGTGAAAATCAGACCTTTTTATCGCGCTTTCCTAACATAGGATGCACCCAATATTTCTTCTTTTTCTTGTTTCGTCGTTTTCTTCTTAAATATCGAATTGCTGCTACCTGTTCCGTGATCACCTTTCTTCCAACCAATCTAAAATTGAAAGTGTTCTTGGCCGCAACGTCTGATCGCGCGACCATAGTCGCCATTTAGAAACATTTCTCGGCCAATGGTCGCAATTTTGGCCACGTTTTTGGTCGCTAGTGATCGGTATCTCTTAGGCGAACGAAGACTCACTTTTCTGCGACCGCAACAGAGCATGGCCTTTGCGGTACAACCGTGTCTTGAGTGAGACACAGTCGTCTCGGAGAGTCTCGGCTGCCGACAGACGTAGCTGAGTCGAGTACCCCCTTCCCCCTGCTGCAGTTGCACCACGCGCACCTGCAGCTGCACCTGATCCCGCTCCGACTGTCCTTGACCTACACCGACTCGACCACCGTACTTGATACGCACGTGTTTTCGCCACTGCATGAGTTCGGTGCGTCATGCCCTCTTCCTGGAATCAACCAAAGAAACGATGATTACAATTTGTCCGATCAGGTCGTAGTGTCGTTCGACATCAGCTAGGACATCCGTTCAACGAGGTTTCGTTAAGGACTTTTAATGAGGTCCCTGCAATTTCTTTGCAGTCGATGATCAGATGATATCCAGGCACGGAGGAGTAATTAATCGTAATTCACTTCTTATTATTTGAATCCATGAAGACATAAATTGAAAGACTTTTTTGTACGAGCTGTAGTAGTGCAGGTATAATATACGTAGCGGAAATTGAGCTGGATTCAAGCTTTTATTAAGGAGGCATTATACCTTTCATTGCTAGTAATGGACCTATTTACAGGCGGTTCTTGATTCGGGTGCTGCACTCGACTCTCGAGTGGTCCAGAAGATGATACTTAAGCCAGACGGCTTGAAATTCTCAGCGACCGATAACGAGTTATAATTACGAACACAGAATACCGCAGGAACTCCTACGTCGAATGAGTTAAGAATATCCAATTAACTCTTTCGCGAACTACGGTAACTTCGACAGTAAGTTAGTAAATTATTACCGCAATCTCTAGATTGACGTAGTTTACTGGAAAACATTACGTCGAAAAATCAGGGGCGTGAGAGAGATATGAATTTCGCTGGGAAAATGCACGGTTAATTTCGACACCCACGCCAGGCGGACTTTTATGTATCATCCAAACATTTTTTTTACCTTCTAAAAAGCATCTCTCGCGCGGATGGCCGTCCGATCCCTGTGTGGCCAGTTTCCACTCGCTTCCGTCATCCTGGTTCCTGAATTTCCGGGTCGCTCCCGCTCGGCTTCCGTCCTGGAAAAATTTCCATAATTTTCATTGATCCGCAGCGACACCAATCGAGAAAAATGGATTCTCTTCGTTATACGGTAAATATCACCCGCGGCCGGATGATGGAGACCATGTCCAACCAGCACCACGCTTTTCCCCGGGGAAAAGTTGACGATACCGAATACTGGAATCAGGTTAACAAACCACCCATTATCCGCCAGCCCTCCTCGAATTATTTTTAAATATCGTTACTCTTTTTCTCAATTGCCTCCACTTTTTCCGTTAACCTCTCAGTATGGTTCACGCTGCTCCCTGAAGAAAGGACTTCGAGGGCCGAAACGCGTCTAGGAAAGCGTTTTCCACAAGTTACCCCCTTTAGGAGAGGCTCCTCTTTTTTCTTTTTCTTTCTTCAGTTATTATAACTTTCTTTTACTAGTTCCTGGGACGCATATAAACTATAATAGCGTCGCCGGTCCCTGAGAGGTTAATGGCAACATGCTTTCAACCTTTCCACCTGGGATGAAAGACGCGACGGAGGGTGCGTGTACGCAGAACCGTGCATACTCGGAAGTGACGCAAAAGGTCTCGAAACGTGGAGATCGCAAAAGCTCTTAGGATACATAAGCATTAACGTCTCCCCCCCTCAAAAAATAGCATCGGTGAAATTTTTTCATCGACAAGGCGCCCAATTACCGTTTTACCAATTAACTTTAAAATATTCAAGCACACTATACGTAAGAGAAAAAAATAAAAGGGCACATCGCGTACGTCCGAAAAAGCATTAAAAAATTATTAATGGCCGATTGCACCAACCGTGATTAGCGTGAACTTTTTACACCATGATTAATTAATCGCGAATTAGTGTAATTCGTGTTGCACCGACGAGAAATTAAAGGAAGATTAAAATTGGGCCATTAACTCCTATCGCGCATTAAGTAATCCCTGATTAAAAATTATAACCCGAATATTGGTGCAGCCGGCTTCCAAGTTTATTTCTATTCTTTGGGCTGCAATTTTTTAAATCTCACGTCATATACCGTTACTTGACGTACGTATCACTGCGCGAGTACTCCCGCACGACTCTCAGAGATGGGCAATTGTGCCGGTAGTTACGAAAGTGACCTAACTAAAAAATCTAAAAACACAAATGAATTTATCCCACACTTTGTTATGCTCATGTAAACTACAACGATACGAAGACAGTTCCGTAAAAAATAAAAAACGACTCAGGGCCGATAGCATCAACACTTGCGTTATTTTTAATTGAATACTACTTAACAGGTGATTAGAGCTAACTACCCGACGCGAGGTGGTTATCCAACAGTGGATTTTAATCTCCGACTCCCCTAACTTTTATCGATCCAACGAATTCCACAGATCCGGAAGTTAAAAAATTTCACGCTGGTGCAGCCAGCCCTTAGGCCACTTTTACAATTGTCGACACAATTATACTCCGATAAATCGAGATAACTTTTGGACAGGGGGTCGAGCAGTGGCACGCGAGCCCACGCGGTCGGCGATTTGAACCGTAAGAGCGAAGCCAAGAGTCCAAGCGGGGGACGCGCACGCGTGTCGACCAATCCCTCTTTGAGCGGCGACGAGGCTCGATCTACGCGTACGCTCCGAGGAGGGTGTCGATATTACCTCGCCGCCACTTCCGCGAACCCCGTCCATCCACCCTCCACCACGACGGGAGACGCGCGATCGTTCCTGGGCGAATGGAACGGAAACCTCGGATACGTTCGAAATAACAAAAAATGTCCGATACGAATTACCAAAGAATTTCCACGATATCCCATTAACTTGACAGTAGTTTCCAGATTCCGGGAGTAATCCGCGGGTGTCGGTACCCTGCCCTCGGCGTAGTCCTCTTCGTGACGAGCCGCGACCTCGGGGTAAACCCGGTATCCCGAGGTGCCCTCGGGGTCGGTTTTTGCGCGGCTGTTGCACCGTTCGAGGCTTACCCAGGTTCGGCTTGGCGCCGGCCAGCTCGCCCTCGGCGCTGCGCGCACTATCCTCGGGTCTCCACCCTCCACTCCCCGGTCAGGGTCCGCTCGGCGCGCGGGGCCGGGAGAAGATCTCTCGCCGGATAAGGTGTACGCGCCGATGTGGCGGTGGGTGGGAGCGCCGACCAGGGCGGCGGGGGGAGAGGGTCGGGACGCGAGAATCGATAAAAGATATATCACTGACCGACAAACGTCAGGGAGGCCCGCTCGTACTACGAACTCGCGGCTCGCGGATGGCGGAAGACGGGCGCGGGGCGCCTCTCGTTAAGCTCGAGACTCGCCGGGCGGGGGTGGCGCCCCCCGCGGAGGAAAGGGTGAAAATCACCGCGGGGATTTTTTACGTCGAGTGCCAGCCGAGCCGGCCGCCTTGGATCGATATACACTTTTCTCGAGAGTACGGCCCCCTCCGCCGCCCCTTGGCGTTCTTCCTCCCGTGGCGGCGGCGGAGAGAAGGCCGGAGGGACGGGGCGGGGCGGGG
>NW_019394920.1:10018-28622 GCF_000612105.2 Orussus abietinus | reverse complement strand
GCAAATATTTCAAATGTCTGGTAAATATTTACAAAATGTACGATATTCGTTAAATATATAGAAAATATAGGACAAATATTTTGTGCTACTAGGGATGGAACTGGTACAACTTGAGCCGATAAAACTGCCGTAAAAAATCCCTCGGCAAAACGTACATTGTGCAAACGAACCTATACGCCACTTATACTTTTCGTCACGTGTACTTTTACGTGTGCGCATATACTTTTACGTATACACGCACGTGAACTTTTCGCCCGGAGTAAACTTTGACTTGCGTCGCAATTAAATGCGTCCTCATAACCGGAAGCAGTTACTGGACCGAAAGGTAAATTTTACAGCTCCGGGAATAAATTTGACTAGCTCACGAGATATCAACTTTCGGCGCAAGCTCCTTCCTTTCCTCCTATCTCGAAGCTAGAATGCAAACGTGTGCTGTTGATTTTTCACGGTAAACTGGGCGACTGGTGGGAATCCAAAACCCCGATATTTGCACTAGTTTGTGTGCAATACGCTGGAAAATAGATCCCACAACCTGCGTGATAATATATTTACATGTTTCGGTAATAAACGTCATCTCGTCGCTACACGAGATATCCGTTGAGCACCGACATTTACTACTGTAAAACGTACTGCAATGGAATAGATGAAGGACCTCCAAATCGAATTTTTGGAAAAAATGGTCGATGTAAAACAAATACTACTTCGGCACAAAATTAACACAATTTCACCTGTAATTTTGTGTATTTGTTCACGAGATATCCGATAAGCACTGGCATTTACTACTGTAAAACGTACTACAATGAAACAGAGGCAGGACCTCCAAATCGAATTTTTGGACAAAAATGGTTGACGTAAAAAAGAAAATTACTTCGGCACCAAACTAACATAATTTCACCTTTAATTTTGCATATTTGTTCGCGAGATATCCGATAAGCACTGGCATTTACTACTGTAAAACGTACTGCAATGGAACAGATGCAGGACCTCCAAATCAAATTTTTGGAAAAAATGGTCGATGTAACACAAAAGCTACTTCGGCGCAAAATTAACACAATTTCACCGGTAATTTTGTGTATGTGTTCGTGAGATATCCTTTAAGCACCGGCATTTACTACTGTAAAACGTACTGCAATGGAACAGATGCAGGACCTCCAAATCAAATTTTTGGAAAAAATGGTCGATGTAACACAAAAGCTACTTCGGCACAAAATTAGCACGTATTTAAATTTTGTGTGCTTGTTCTTATCTTGTTGCGTTGTTTGCGAAGGGAACATGCTGGTTTGACGTCAAACTAGTTGCACTGAAATTTTAAATTCCGCAAAAATGGTGGAGGTACAAAATTATTTAATTCGGCACAAAACTCCTCTCCATTCAAAAATCAGAAATTAAAATACTAACGCGCAGCTTGACGCACCTAAAATTGGGGGGTATGTTCCTTTTGTAACATAGACGTTCGCTAAAAAGGGATTTTTTCTTTAAAGGGGAAATTCAAGATCTAAGAAGGTGTTTTTACGAATTTCTACTCGCACATGTCGCGAGCGAAACCGCGACTGGGCATGCTAGTTGCATATAAAATGAGTGAAATTGTTCTAATAGAACTCACAGTCTGTATTTCGACCTCATGCCCCGTCTTCCCCGAAACTCTGAAAAGGGTTGGCAGGAAATTGTTAAGGAGTTGGAGAAAGTCGTGCTCAAGTATTCCCATATGTTAGGGAAAGTTTACTCAAGTACGGCATCGTAGGTCAGGAACGCAGGCGCCTGGCAGACAAAGGGTCGCGTTAGGCTAGATTGCTTTATCAGTTAGATTGCCGATGTATAGCTATCAGCACCCATCCCACTCCTGGACTACTTTTCGTCCATCTTGTTTTCTAAAAGTTTAAAAAGGCGCGGCGAGCAATTACGGAGGTGCTAGAAAAGGTTATCCATTAAAGCATTTCCACGTGTTAGGAAATGTTCTACTCGGATAATCCTAGATCAAGAAAGCTCTGGATAACAAGAGGTAGCATTTGGCTAGATTGCCTTATCGATTAGATTGCCAATGTGTTACTATTAACACCCACCTTACTCCTGGACTACCTTCCGACCATCTTGTTTCCTAAAAGTTTAAAAAGGCGCGGCGAGCAATTACGGAGGTGCTAGAAAAGGTTATCCATTAAAGCATTTCCACGTGTTAGGAAAAGTTCTACTCGGATAATTCTAGATCAAGAAAGCTCTGGATAACAAAAGCATTTGGCTAGATTGTCTTATCGATTAGATTGCCAATGTGTCACTATTAACACCCACCTTACTCCTGGACTACCTTGCGACCATCTTTTCTAAACGTTTAAAAAGGCGCAATCTCATCGCCACCGCCCCGATTCGACTTGTGACGTTAGAATTCTGCCACATCACAACGTATGATGTCCCTTACGTGTTTCTATACTAGACGCAACTCCTCTACCGTATGGTAGGTCAGGAATACACTATTGAAATTAAATGATTACAAAATTCGGGACTCATCGCCACCGCCCCGATTCGACATGTGACGTCAGAATTCTGCCACGTCACAATGTACGAAGTCCCTTACGTGTTTCTATACTTGACGCAACTCCTCTATGTCAGAATTCTGCCACCCCACAATGTATGATGTCCCTTACGTGTTTCTATACTTGACGCAACTTTTCTAACGTATGGTAGGTCAGGAATACACGGGGAGACAAGGGCCGCGTCTTTTGTCACGATCGCTCTTCGTGTCCTGAAACTTATATTTCCCTGGCATATTGTTTCTCGATCTCAGCCCCAAAGTTTTGTACGCATGCCAAGCGAAATGGCGTGACTGGATTCGTGTCTGTTAAGCCAGCACCTTCGCCATCGCCAAATCGATTCAAACCTACACACGCTCATTAATGGCGAGGCTCTTTAAGCGCAAAACCAAAGCCCCATTCCTGCTTCTAGCCAAGTCCAAGAGTGTACTCAGGTATCCACACCTATGTACATCCACCGTGTGTACTAAATACCAAGGACCCGCCCACCGAATCAGTCCATCGCGCCCAACTAACAATAAATCTAGGAGAAAAATCCCTGACTTATGTCCAGCATATCTGCATGATAATTCGTTTCACCTGACCTACTCGAATATCTTCTATCTTTTAAACCATAACATCTCGAACGACGCGAAAAAAATGTGTGGGGAAGAGATCGTTCCATCGCCCTGTTAAAAATGTATCACCTGACCTCCCCAAATATTTCCCCTTTTTTAAACCACATTTTGAACGACAAGAAAAAAATGCGTGGGGAAGAGATCGTTCCATCGCCCTGTTAAAAATGTATCACCTGACCTCCCCAAATATTTCCCCTTTTTTAAACCACATTTTGAACGACAAGATAAAAATGCGTAGGGATGAGATCGTTCCATCGCCCTGTTAAAAATGTTTCACCTGACCTCCCCAAATATTTCCCCTTTTTTAAACCACATTTTGAATGACAAGATAAAAATGCGTGGGGATGAGATCGTTCCATTATCCGGCTAAAAATGTTTCACTTGTCCTTCCTAAATATTTTCCCCTTTGCAGCCACATTTTCTAGGACATGAAAAAATGCATGAAGAGGAGATTACTCGTTTGCATAGTTATAAATGTTTCACTCTACCTCTTGAAATATTTCGCCGTTTAAACCACATTTTTGAAGGATATGAAAAAGATGCATGCATGGAATTATCCGTGCTATTAAAAATGTTGGACCTTATCTCCTCAAACATTTTCCTATTTCAAACCACATTTTCAAAGATATGAAACATGCACGGGAAAGAAATTACCCCATTACGCAGTTAAAAGCGTTTTGTAAATTCCACACAATTCAAGTATACAAAGTTGTATTAAAATTGCGAGTTTGCAATGATGACTTAATATAGGGCTCAATACCTGTAATTATTTCAACATCTATTGTACATTTTTTATATGTAACATTTATTGTATTGTGTATTATAATATTTTTGTAATTATTTTTCGACATTTTGGACCGGAAATTTCTTAATTTGCAAAATTCATTTTGTAGATTTAAAAAGTGTGTATATTAAAAACATCCACAAGCGCGTTACAAATGTTGTATACCGTTCCTGACTAAAACTTCCAATACATGTTTCATGAATTTATTATAGTTTCGTTAACAATAGGAGAGGGAATTAAAGACATGCCAAAAAATAGAAATGACCTTAAAATGTTACACATCATAAATTTAAACATATCGCTCAGAGCATTTGATTTTATTATGAATTTATTATAGTTTCGTTAACAATAGTAGAAGGAATTAACGACATGCCGAAAAATAGAAATGACCTTAAAATATTACACATCATGAATTTAAAAAAGGATATCGCTCATAATATTTGTTTCATCTAGGTTAACAATTTGTCCTTCCACCGGAATGTTATCAGATTGTCATAAAAGATAGCAGGATATTATAAACTGTTATGAGATTCACTAACGATGGTTAATACATTCGAGACTTAATCCTTTGGGCGGTAAATTAAATCGAAGCCCTGTAAGTCATGCTCGAAATAATATCGAGACTAGGTATCGCTTATAAAGGCTCAAATCCCGGCGGGACATTAAAGGTATTATTCCAGTTATGAGTCCATAATTTTCAGCATGATCGCGCATCATATAATTGAAATAATTTCCACAACGATAGGCAATCTGGTCTGCTTACGGTGATGTAAAAGTGGCGTCGAAGAGGTTTTGTTTATAAAACTTTTCTCCCAACTCGATTTACCGAACAGTTTGAAACTTTACAACGTGAATAGAGAGACTATAAGGAAGGTCCTAAAACTTATGAAATTTCAATTCTTTTCAAATTTGTTTATAGGTATTTTAAAAATAGTTTATAAGAAATGAAATTTCGCGAGTTTCAGGACCTACCTTAGGGTCTCCATATTCACGTTTTAAAGTATGAAACGATTTGAGATACCCAGCTCGTAGAAAAGCTTTATAAACGATTGAACTTTCGGATGCCACTTTCACATCGCCTTAAAGTGATGTGAAAATGACGTCGAAGAGGTTTTGTTTATAAAACTTTTCTCCCAACTCGATTTACCGAATAGTTTGAAACTTTACAACGTAAATTGGGAGACTATAAGGAAGGTCCTGAAACTCATGAAATTTCAATTCTTTTCAAATTTCTTTATAGGTATTTTAAAAATAGCTTATAAAAAATGAAATGTCGCGAGTTTCAGGACCTACCTTAGGGTCTCCATATTCACATTTTAAAGTATGAAACAATTTAAGACACCTAGTTCGTAGAAAAGTTTTATGAACGATTGAACTTTCGGATGCCACTTTCACATCCCCTTAAGGTGATGTGAAAGTGGCGTCGAAGAGGTTTTGTTTATAAAACTTTTCTCCCAACTCGATTTACCGAATAGTTTGAAACTTTGCAGTGTATAGAGAGACCATAAGGAAGATCCTAAAACTCATGAAATTTCAATTCTTTTCAAATTTGTTTATAGGTATTTTAAAAATAGCTTATCAAAAATGAAATGTCGCGAGTTTCAAGACCTACCTTAGGGTCTCCATGTTCACGTTTTAAAGTATGAAACTATTTGAGACACCCAGCTCATAGAAAAGCTTTATAAACGATTAAGCTTTCGGATGCCACTTTCACATCCCCTTAAGAGGACAGACTACGTATAATGTTATAAAGAAGCATATTTAAAATCACTAATCGTACGAAAACCTATTGCAACAAATAAATGTATCCCTATTTTTACACATCTTTAATTAATATTGATAAGTTAAAATAATAATTTTGTTTATTAGACAAAAAAGTACTGTACGCAGGAATTTTGCACATCAAGATAATGGTTCGAAGAATATCTTTAACGAAGATTTTCCGCTAACAATTAATACAACAATATTGTCTGAGGATATTCTGAATGAAAATACAATGATATCGTGTATCTTTAAGTGCAAAGCGTTATCCACGTGTCGATCCTATCCTGATAACGAGTACTTTAATTTGTAATACTTGATGTCAGCTGATTGTGCATCGTTTCGGAGCTGTTGAATATTTAAAGTCATGCCCCGTTCTAGAGTCCATTATCGTAAAAGTTATCGCTAAGACAGGATTAAAATCTCGATATACATTTACATTCGTTTCGTACATCCACCACTGTAAATGCTCCATTTTCAGTATATTTCTATTACAATTGCAACATTTTTAACCCTGCAAGTACATTGAATTTTTGCCAGTAGACTGATACAGGTGCAAGATTGCAAAAATAAAACAATAAATGGTATAGCCACTGATTTTTTTAAAACAGCTGGAGCAATAAAATTCAAATTTGTGTAATAAATAAGCAATAAAAAAGCAATAAATTTTGGTGTATAATTTATGCGGTTATGCTGACGTGGCGCTGCTAGCTTTAGGGACGTCAAATATAAACTTCTGCAATCGAATTCTCAACAATTTCATAATGACTACCATGAAATATGGTTTCTTCACTCGGGGTGCATTACAACCGAAATCCCGATCTACCAATCGAGCTTAAATTTCCCGAAAATGATACAATTTAAGGGCCACGTGTATCAACCCAAACTTCCAAATTAATTCCTCCCGTAATTTCAATATAATGGCCGCGAAGCGTTGCGATAATTACAAACTGCTAAATGAAAATCAAACGACATTTCAATTAAAAATTAATAGAAATTATACAAGAGTAAGGCATTATAACAAGAATATACGGAAATTGCGAAAATTACAAACTGCTAATTGAAGATCAATCGACTTTTGAATTAAAAATTAATAGAAATTGTACAAGAGCAAGACATTACAACAAAATCATACGAAAATTACAAATTGCTAAACGAAGATCAATCGACTTTTGATTGAAAAATTAATAGAAATTGTACAAGAGCAAGACATTACAACAAAATCATACGAAAATTACAAATTGCTAAACGAAGATCAATCGACTTTTGATTGAAAAATTAATAGAAATTATACAAGGATAAGACATTACAACAAGATTATACGAAAATTACGAAAATTACAAACTGCTAAACGAAGATCAATCGACTTTTGATTGAAAAATTAATAGACATTCTATAAAGAGTAAGACAGTACAACAAGAATATACAAAATAGTACAAGCATACTTGACGATAAGATTCAAAAGGACTGAAATTAGAATACATGATTAATCTTAATATATAATTACTTTGGTTTAATGAGGGGTATAGCAGTGAAGAAATATAATGAAGTTCTCATGAGACCGTTCCGAGAAATTTGCTGAAGTGCTGCCAAGAGACATAAATTGGACATCGCCAGGTAAGAGGGCTACAGATGGAAAATTAATTCCTATACCATGTTACTGCCCCCTGTAAAGGCGCCTCCACGTGTGCACCGACAACTCCTGATCAAAGGGTTTTATGGACATAGCATATCAAAGTAATTTTAGATCGACCTCACGCATGGAAGTAGCAGCATCAGAAATGGGAAACCGAGTCGCCCTCAAAGGTGCACGTACTGATATTCTCAAGAGAGGGAAACGTTTCCGCTCTCTCAATGAAATGATTTCAATAACGCCACCACGTAGGTCAGACATTCGGAAACAAGAAAGCGCCTCCACTCGAGCTGAACACGCGTCTTTTTTCGACCTTAACACATTCGCGAAGACACACCAGCAAATTTTTTCCATTTCAAATACTGAGTACCGGGGAAAATAATGAAATTCTGAAACTGGTTGCCGCAAACTTGAACCGTGTATCGTTATGGACGTGATTCACGTCAGAGACAATCAGGAATAGAATTTAAAATTACGTGAATTCACGTCGGCGGCAACCAGAAATAGAACTTGAAAAGACGTGAATTCACGTCAGCGGTCGCGAATGTGATAAGGTGACGTGAAAGTGCCGTCAAAGAGTTCATGAAACATTTCTCCAAACAGGGTGTAACAAATTATTTCAAACTTGACAATGTGGATATGGAGGCTATAAGGAAGGTCCTGACACCCATAAAATTTCAATTTTTACCAAATTTGTTTATAGATGTTTGCAACATTTTTTCGAAAAAATGAAATTTCAAGAGGGTCAGGACCTTCCTCATAGCCTCTATATTCACGATGTAAAGTTTGAAACGAATCGGTACATCCAGTTTGAGGAAAAGTTTCATGAACGATTAAGCTTCCGGATGCCACTTTCACATCCTCTTCACCCTTTGAGGCACGGTGGTAGTAAAAGTGTCCCACATTTTTAATGCGTGAATAAGCACGGTAGGACTACTTCAGTCCCACCCTATAACAACAAGCAATTGAATTATTNTACTTTAGAATATTATCCCTGTAATATTTATATAACATTAGCTCCATGTGTTTTCATAATATTTTTCTACCAGATATACAAAACATTTCGTTTTATTTTAATACGAGTATTTTTTAAATATCATCTGCCGAATACATTATAAACGTTTTAAAAATATTTAAAATCAAACTCGCACGTTTTGCTCCCATAATGAAACAGCGGAACAAAAATATTGCAAAAATTTCTCGTGTTTTTTTTATACCAAACGAAGTGTCCGATAATAATTCGTAAAGTAAATAATGTATTTTTATTATATCTTACAAATGAAAGACACAATTTCGATAAACGTTTCTAAATAATTAAAACTAAATATGTCCTTGAGATTTTCAACAAATATTTTAGATATCTTCGAATGAAGTCTACGAGACATCTTGAAAAATCTGTCGCTTGAGATATTTAGCAAAGATTGCAAAAAATATTTTGAAATTATTCCGTACTACTAGGGTAGAAGGGTTAAAACGCTACTTCTAGAGCCTCGTCCGACAGAAGACACGGAGATGCATCAGAAGGGGAAGTAGGAAGCATCTCGTTTCTAAAATGGCACGAGATTCCTGCCGTATACGAGAGGCTTTATTCGTGTCGTTCGTCGGTAACCTATCGGCGTTCGCGCCAAAAATGTATAACCCACAGAGTCGCTTGGCTGCCAAAACTTTTTTTACAGCACGCCCGGCGTGGACCGCTTGCCAAAACTCTTTTTTTACATCGACCCTGGCGAGTGTCACCATCCTAAATGTCGAACGGCTCTCCTGCGCTGGCTGCGCGCATCCGGACATCCCAGAAGACCATGCCCATAAAGACACCGCCACTTGAGCACAATTCAACAAAATTTCATGCTAATTTATTCCTATTTTATTGCGTAATAACAGAACATATGTACATCTCGTGTACCAAAAAGTACGCGTACATCGTACAACATAATCAACCTAATTTTGGCACATTCCCTCCCGGAACAATTGATGAATCAATGAAATGAACGTTGAATGATGAAATAACATTGCCAAATTTCGAATTTTTAGAAACAACATATGTTCATCTCGTGTACCAAAAAGCGTATATCGTACAGCATAATCGGTCTAATTTTAGAGCATCCCCTCACGAAACAATTGATGAATCAATGCTGCTGATGAATTAACACTACCAAATTTCAAATTTTTAGAAACATAACATATGTACATCTCGTATACCAAAAAGTACGCATATACCGTACAACATAATCGGCCTAATTTTGGTACATTCCCTCCTGGAACAATTGATGAATCAATGCTGCTGATAAAATAACATTGCCAAATTTCGATTTTTAGAAACATAACATATGTGCATCTCGTGTACCAAAAAGCGTATATCGTACAGCATAATCGGTCTAATTTTAGAGCATCCCCTCACGAAACAATTGATGAATCAATGCTGCTGATGAAATAACACTGCCAAATTTCAAATTTTTAGAAACATAACATATGTACATCTCGTATACGAAATAGTACGCGTATACTGTACAACATAATCAATTTAATTTTAGCACATTTCCTCCTTGAACAATTGATGAATCAATGCTGCTAATGAAATAACATTGCCAAATTTTTGGGAACATGACATATATACATCTCGTGTACCAAAAAGTACGCGTATACCGTACAACATAATCAACCTAATTTTAGCACCACCCGCCTGGAACAATTGTTGAATCAATGCTGCTGATGAAATAACATTGCCAAATTTCGAATTTTTAGAGACATAACATATGTACATCTATGCCAAAAAGTACGCGTATACTGTACAACATAATCAATCTAATTTTAGCAAATTCCCTCCCGGAACAATTGATGAATCAATGCTGCTCATGAAATAACACTGCCAAATTTCGAATTTTTAGAGACACAACATATGTAAATCTCGTGTACCAAGCGTATATCGTACAACCTAATCGGTCTAATTTTATCAGATTCCCTCCCGGAACAATTAGCGAGTCCGCCGCTATAAGACGCTTCCGGTGCCCAAGCCACATACATTAGCATGTACCCGTCGTATAATCTAGCAACGTCCATTTTTCTTTTTCTGCATCGACCTCGAGCCGAAATGTTCGCCAAGGAAACAACTGACGGCAAGCCGACCCGATGTCGGAACAGCTGATAACGAAAGCTCCGCCACGAACGAACCCTCTCCACTCCGGAATACGCTTTGGGGGATGCAGAGCATCGACGATGGACGTGACATATCATCGACATGCTTATAACGAGATAATGCACCGTAACCGCAATTCGATTTTGGAACGAGGCGAATTGGAAAGATCGTTCAATTTCGGCGTAAATGAATAATCACTGTTTCCCGTTAAATTAATAATTTTCAATGTTCCAGGTGTGCGTACCAACCTCCCAACTGACGCGCAATCCTGTGCGGGTCTAATTGCGATTGCGGCTGATAATAATTCAACAAAAATTCGATTCTTCTCAATCGATCTTTGTTACTCAATGTATCGTTAAATGAACCCATAGTGGTCTAAGTCAAAATTAAAAAAAAATGAGTTTATCGGTTATATCACCCCACATTATTTTAAACTAAATTATTTCAATGTAATTTTTACGATATTGTCAAACATGAACCATTGGGTAGTGGTTGTAATTTCAATATTATATGGAATTCATTTAGTGTTGATTATGAAAGTGGTCTAAGTGAAAAATTTAAAGAAATTATATAAACATAACCTTAAAATGGCACGTGGCTCTCTTTGGCGCGTTTTTGAACTACACGATAAGCTGATAAATGACAATCAAACGATAACGTACTTTCCGGTCTACCTAACAATGTATGAAATTCATTTCGTTCTATTTTGAAAGTGCATTAATTCAGTTGGGCTCTTCCGAACTAATTATTGGCGGATAAATAATTTATATATTTTAACACTATGTCAACGGATAGCGGTTCAGGTAAGTTAATGACAACGTACTTATTATGTGAATATGTTTATTATTATTCGGATACGATGTGATTTGCAGATATTATACGACCACGTAATACTTCTTTAGAAGATTCTAAATTCCACGTTTTGGATCTTTCACCTAAAAGAGGAAAACCAAAATATTTAATAAACGCAATAAAAATAATTAATAAACGTTCATAAATTATTTCATTAAAATTATTGTTTCTAATAAAACTCGTATTTTATTATTGCTGTAAGTCATTTATAGGACATTCAGTTAATTTTGAAAATGGTCTAAGTCAATTCAAACTTTAAAAACATTTTCGTATGAAATTCACCAAAAATTTCATATTCATAATAAATTTCCATTAATCGAGACTAATAAAATTCTCAATTAAAATGCTGAACGATATAAAAATATTTTTTAATTTATTCAAATGCAATTCATTAAATATCTCGAAACAAGAAATATATGACTTAGACCACTTTCATAATTATGGGCACAAATTACCACACCCTTAGAAAGCAGACACTTTAACAGAATTTATTATTTCCATTGTCGTTTGCGGTGTCATCCCTTTCCTCGCAGTTTTCTGCGTCATTGATTCATCGTTGCGAATTACCAAAACGCATCTGGCAACGTTAATTCATTGTTATAACGTAAGAAATGATACTTCGTATTTTTATTTTTTATTTAGATTATTTGTTATATATTTAATGTGTCGCTGTTTTTAATCAACTGTTTCTCGGACCATAGGGAGAGCCTCGATGTGCACTGGCGGATTGAATGCCTCCTCTGCGGATATGGTGTCGCCAATGTACATGGAAAGGCATTCATGTCCCCCAGTGTACATATTCATTGTTTAAAATTTCAGGGAGGAACGAGTGCGAGGTGAAAGCATGATCGTCCGATAGTTTCGTACATATTGGACATGCAACTCATTTTTACGAGCTATTTCACAAGGCAAGTAACAATGGATCTTCCCCAGCTACATGGAATCGTTCCTTCTTGCAAATATCGTTTGCACCATAAAAATCATTTTATTCAAAGGAAAAAGTAGCGAGACAAACTTTGCAATCAACTACCAAGTTAATTTGCAATTTCTAAACATGCCTTTCGCAAGTAACGCGATATGAAAGTGTCATATATGCATACCAAAAAGTGAAAATATTTATAAAACTTTTATGCAAATTGGGTGCACCGAAACGTTTGAAATTTCATCACGAGATTAACGCGATATGAAAGTGTCATATATGCATACCAAAAAGTGAAAATATTTATAAAACTTGTCTGCAAGTTGGGTGCACCGAATGATTTGAAATTTCATCACGAGGTTAACGCAATATGAAAGTATCATATATGCATACCAAAAAGTGAAAATATTAATTATTAATATATAAACACCAAGATAAAATAATAAGACTGAAGGCGCCTAGCGAATGTGAGGGAAATTATCGTACCGACCATACTATTGGGTTGGTGCATGAGTTTGTGGGTTTTTTAGTAACGAGTTTTCCCAGTTCAAGAAAGCGCAACAAACTTATGCCCCAACCCAATACAATAATTACCCGCACATTATCGTACAAATTATCGTGCTAGGGATAGATAATTTCGCTCAGCGAGCATGCAACTCATTTTCTGAAACTGTTTCCCACGGTAAATAATGGCAACTCGTGGCAGCCTTATGGAGTAATTACTTCCCCGTGGAGGTATCGCTCATAAAAGCTCGAAAGCACGCATTCGGTCAAAGGAAAAACTGAGAAAACCTCGACGGGAGAGCGTATGGTAGGTCATGTGTAAAGGTCGGTCGATGATGGTGTATATCCTTTGGCTCCCATAAGGATGGTGGGTCCAGCAAAGTACAAAGCCGCTAATTTTGTGCTCCAAGGAAGGAAATTGCGGGATAATCCAAATCATCGAAAGATTGGAGCACTAATTGGAAATTATTTACAAGGAATTCTGTATGCCTACATCAATTGCATTTAGTAATATTTAGTTAAATTTTAAAACCTTGTCCTGAAGATATTGCGACAATACTAATTTTGTGCCCCATGGAAAGAAATTGCGAGATAATCCGTAAATCATCGAAAGATTGAAGCACTAATTGGAAATTGTTTACAAGAAATTCTGTATACCTGCATCAATTGCATTTAGTAATCTCCAGTTAAATTTTAAACCTTTTCGATAAGATATCGCGACAATACTATTTGTGTGCCCCAAGGATGGAAATTGCGAGATAAACTGTAAAGCATCGAAAGATTGAAGCACTAATCGGAAATCGTTTACAAGGAATTCTGCATACCTGCATTAATTGCATTTAGTAATCTCTAGTTAAATTTTAAACCTTTTCGATAAGATATCGCGACAATAATAATTTTGTGCCCCAAGGATGGAAATTACGAGATAATCCGTAAATCATCGAAAGATTGAAGCACTAATCGGAAATCGTTTACAAGGAATTCTGTATACCTGCATCAATTGCATTTAGTAATATCTAGTTAAATTTCAAACCTTTTCGAGAAGATCTCGCGACGATACTAATTTTGTGCCCCAAAGAAGAAAATCGCGAGATAATCGGTAGATCATCGAAAGATTGAAGCACTAATTGGAAATCGTTTACAAGGAATTCTGTATACCTGCATTAATTGCATTTAGTAACCTCTAATTAAATTTTAAACTTTTCCATGAAAATATCGCGACAATACTTCCAGAACAACAATAATCGATATTGAATTTGTTTAGCGTGACAATTTACAAGGTGACATAATTAAAAAAATGTACGACGTCACAATATGAAGTACAGGATGTTAACGAATCAAAGTGCAAAATTATTACAATTAAAGATTTTACTTTAGGACACGTTTTCATTATCTAACTTTTCCAGGATTGAAAAGCTTACTTTGTGGTATTTAAAAATATTTCGAAATTGCAGAAATGAAAATATAAAGTGTAGCAGGATCGTTTAGCCGCATGAGTTTATCCCACACATGTATTTCCATAAAGCTGGCATTGCCACTTTAGCACAATTCAATAATATGTACATCACCCAGGCTAAGAAAAAAAAATATATATACACCCTAAATTGACACCCGAGCCCCAGATACAATCCAGGCAGTACGGTAAATTACATAATCAATAAAGTGAACGACATTAATGGCCACATTTGTCAATGTCCGAGAGGTAGGAACACGGTTAAGTGGTGATTATTAGATGGAGGATGAGGAAGAGGATGTGGATCCTCCTCCTTCCATCTCCAGTTGAAAAGCACGACTTCAGCTCCTGCTTCGTTACGATTATCAACCCCTCTGCTCTTATCATTAAGCGACACCGACCTGGCCAAACCAGATACGAGCACCTGAAACATCGAGAGATTTCCCAGAGGGGACTAATATTCGTAACGAGGCGGTTGATACGGTTAAACTACACCCTTTGAGTACTGATAACACCAGGTAATTTCAGATCCATAGGTCATAATACATACCCTAGTAGCATAGAATAATTTCTAAATATTTCTTTGTAATCTTTGCTAAATATCTCAAGCGACAGATTTTTTAACATTTCTTGTAGATTTCATTCGAAGATATTTGAAATATTTCTTGAAAATCTCAATGACATATTTAGATTCAATTATAAACATATATAGACATTGTATTTTTTAATTTATCAACACGTAATAAAAATACATTTTTTACTTCGCGACTATTATCGGACACTTCATTTGGTATCAAAAAACACGAGAAATTTTTATATTTTCGTTCCGCTATTTCATTATGGGAGCCGAACGTGTGATTTTGATTTTAAATATTTTTAAAACGTTTATAATATATTCGGCAGATAATATTTAAAAAATACTTGTATTAAAATGAAACGAAATGTTTTGTATATCCGGTAGAAAAATAATATGAAAACACATGGAGCTAATATTATACAAATAATATAGAGATAATATTCTAAAATAAACGTTTTGCAAATATTTCAAATGTCTGGTAAATATTTACAAAATGTACGATATTCGTTAAATATATAGAAAATATAGGACAAATATTTTGTGCTACTAGACTATAAAATGACTGCAAACCCAACCACTAACGTCTAATGTCATTGCAAATTGTAACATGTCGCAGTAAAAATCAAAACCCAGTAAAACATAAAAATATTCCAATAAAGTTTTCTACAGATTGAGAAATAAATATTCTATCGTCTGTTTACACATTAGTACGTTTCCCATTTATGAATTAGCATTCCCCGCCAAGATATACGAACAGAAAATTATTTGATACTCATCCGAGTAGTACTTTCTTAGTTATTTTAGGAATAATCGAGATTTTACTTCATGAAATGACATTTTCTGACGATGTTCATGTACCCATCTCCTTTCAAAGAGAGGCACTCGATAAAGCGCAAGACTTTTTCGATTTTCATGCCGCAGCCAGGTGAAATTTTACGACGGATATTTTCAATTTCTCAAAATCCTGGGTATAACGATTTCGTAACAAAGCTTCATTTCAAATGAGCACAGACCAGCGAATTACAGAATACGGAGTAATTAAACCGCGCCTGTTACAAATGTTATCAGACCATGCGCCCACTGTAAAAAGATATCAGTCCTGCCGAAAGAAATGAAAGTGCCCGAAACAATGTCAAACCTGCTCCCAGGTGGGACCAACATTCATAACGAAGCTGTGAATACAATCCAACTACCCCCTGAAAAGAGAAAAGACGGCCACCCACCCACCCACCACCCACTTTCACAGCCCCTTCCTCTACATAATTACATTCATCATTTCAATACTCAAGAATTTCGCGACGGAAAGTAAAAAAAGTTGCCATTTTAGTAAACTGTACCGCGACAGACAAAAAACGACGTATAATATCATAACGCATAAACAACTCTTGAATTTCTGCTGACCTGAAATTTGAGACAACCTAGCGAGAAAAAATAAAAAATGTCCGATGAATATGAGCGTCGGGTTCGGACATCGTTAATAATTTACGCGATGCGTCCGCGCATCTAATATTACACCGTTTCCTCTTTTTCCGTCGTTGGTGCTTCCCACGTGAGGTATAAATAACGCGACTATTGGGATAGTTCCGTAACGAACAAGTATTAACCCTTTGGCTACTAAGAGCGCCTAAAGGCGCCAGACGTTTGGTCCAATATTGCCCGCACGGTCATACGAATTTCGCCCAAATGTCGAAATGGCTCTGTGTTCAAAGGGTCAAAGAAGCTCGATAGATAAAACGTATACCATTGAAAAACGAAATATTCTGACTTTATGATTTGATCATATTTTTTCGAAGTCTCATTCGGTCATTCCGAGCTTATTTTATGACATTTCATTTTATGAACCTTTCGACTATGCATACTGGAGAGGAATCCTCAAGAAGATCGATATCTTGGAGAAAACTTTAAGCCTTTGGCTACTAAGAACGCCTAAAGTCGCCCGACGTTTGGTCCAATATTGCCCGCACGGTCATACGAATTTCGCCCAAATGTCGAAATAGGTCTGTGTTCAAAGGGTTAATAAACCCGACGAAAAGTAGATGCGCCATTGAAATGAAATGCATTTTTAAAGATATTAAACGCGCCTTTGTCCCACTTCATTAAAAAAAAATATCTATACATATTACTTGAAATGTGAATTATACAGGATATTTATCTACAAAAGAAAACGATTAAAGTGATCAAAGTTATAAAAGTAAATCAGCAAGTTTAATCGATCAATTAGCGGCATTTTCCATGGTGTCGTGTCAGTCCTACAAAATCGTTTAATTAATCTATAAATACCGCATGGCGTAACGCGGACTTCGAATTCCTTGCAGGAACGCGCATTCATTCGCATATGCAAATTCTATAGAATCGCGGTGCACGCGATCCATGTATGATTATAGATTTATTGTTATTTTCAGTACACATATGCCACGTTTGATACGCATAATGTGACGATTAAAATAGCCCCACGGATGCATCAGCACTAGATATCGCCTATTGGCAAGACGATAACACGCCAACTATTTGCAGATGCACGATAAATCTACTTTTAATATAGAACAACACATGTCCTATAAATAACGTAGTAATAACTACAATTTATTCGAGAAAAACATGATTTACTCGGAAACCGTCGAGTGTGTACTTATGGCATATTTGTAACACGGTAAAAGATATTAATATTTTTATGTCATTAATATTTACTTAAAAACAATTCTCATCAATATCAAAGCTTTTGATGACCTAATCGTAAATTGCAATCTACCAACATTAAACCAGGAAGTTTACTATCATTCGCCACGCCTTGAATTATTAAATGTCGCTCTATTGAAAAATACATTGTTTCGCAGTTTTGAAAAAAAAGAACAAAAATTATAATAAATTTCACCATTTGGAACTAAATTCATGCCTAAACTTCACGCATTACGTATGTTTTTACTTAAATACAGCAGAGCGGTGATTTAGCAATGTTATTTTAAATGCCAGAACAAATTTATTATTACCTTCGAAACATATATGTATGCGAAAATATCTGTTGATTTAATATAAAAATGTTACAGGGACAAAGAAGCTATTGCAAAATATAGTACAACCCTTACAAATCAAATTAATTCATTATTATTAAGACCAAGTTTGTTAATACTGAGTGTTCCCAACGGGACGCATTTTTGGAAAAAAAAAAAAAAGAAAAACGCATACTTCATGATCAATAAATGAAGCCAATGAATCTTGTCAAATTCTGTTAAACTGCAAAACTCCTGTTAACGATCACCTAATTTTACATTGCCACGAGGCATCTCGAGGTTGCAGCGTTTGGATTTGTTAATGTTAAACAGAGTACTCGTGATGCATTATCGTTATCTCCTTCCAGTCGCTCGAATTGCGGAATTTTGTCGTACACAGAGAGCCATCAATCACCCAAACGTTGAATAATCCAAACACTAATTATCGAACTGCCTATCATCCGTACGTTGATTACCCGAACCAACGAATACGGAGCATCTAAACAGTAAGAACTGTAAATAATCCAATTTGGATTATCCACTGTTCGTCCAACTTTTTTCACTGCAAGTATTTCAAAGTACCCTAGTAGCATAGAATAATTTCTAAATATTTCTTTGTAATCTTTGCTAAATATCTCAAGCGAAGGATTTTTTAAGATTTCTTGTAGATTTCATTCGAAGATATCTGAAGTATTTCTTGAAAATCTCAATAACATATTTAGTTTCAATAATTTATAAACATATAGAGAAATTATATTTTTTAATTTATGAACACGTAATAAAAATACATTTTTTACTCCACGACTATTATCGGGCACTTCATTTGGTATCAAAAAACACGAGAAATTTTTCTAATATTTTC
>NW_019394920.1:0-9128 GCF_000612105.2 Orussus abietinus | reverse complement strand
TACGTGTTCATAAGTTAAAAAATATAATTTCTCTATATGTTTATAAATTATTGAAACTAAATATGTCATTGAGATTTTCAATAAATATTTCAGATATCTTCGCATGAAATCTACAAGACATCTTAAAAAATCTGTCGCTTGAGATGTTTAGCAAAGACTACAAAGAAATATTTAGACATTATTCTAAGCTACTAGGGATACAGGTATTAAGAAAAATATTTAATCTAAGTTAATCTTGAGAAAAGAAAGTTTGATAACCAATGCTTCATTAGGCGTATGAGAGTAAAAATTAAATAAACTACGGTGAGACAAATGTAAAACATTACCATTTTACGAATCGCCATCGAAATGCATTTTATATACTATTTATGTATAATTTAAATCGAGCGATAACAAGTCAAAAATTAATTACCGTAGTTTTCCGTCAATCCTCATTCTTTCTCTTTCTATCTGTTACCCAAATGTCATACAAAATTGAACATGGCGTCCATATTAATTATTTGGGTACATTAAATGGTTTCAGATAATAATTAATTATTGCTTGAAATGTAAACCGGTATTCTCAAAATTCAATTTACTGGGAACAGATATCATGTATTAAGCCGATCAATTGGTGTCCACGTTCCCCGGAAGCAATTCAAAATCGACGAGATGTGCGATAATAAAATGTGTGCTAATTGTTTTCGCATGGAGATGAAAATAATCGACACATTACGGATTCATTTCACCCGTACGGACGTTAAATAAAATGAAATAAGGTTCATGCAGATCCCCAGACATAAATTAAAGGAAACATTCTTAATAAAAGGAACTAGAAAATCCATTTACTCTGAATACATTCTATCTGGCAATAAATAATAATAAAAGCATATTCACCTTGACATTTTATTCATTTTATTCAATGTATAGACGTCTAAATATATTTTCTTCGTTTTTGTATATTTTCAAATATTTCACTGAATATGTATGAAATATCGATTTAATACACAAAAACGTTTACTCTTGCACGTCCAATAGTCATACAATATTCAATGTATAATTTCAAACCTACTCGTGTTTGCCTCTGAATATTCACTGCCATTTACCATATATTTCTTGCATGTTCATACAATATTTTCATCGTCACGTGGACCATGAGCAGACCCGAACAGGTGTCACAACAGTCGAAATTTAATATCAATAATCTGCGACACTATCAATCAAGATATTAATTCGTAATAATGAAAATGTAATGCACAACCTGTAAGGTTAAATTACATAGTACCTTCCCGGAACAATTGAAATGTAAATGTAATATTTGCCCCCAGTAAGTCATAAATCATAAATGAAAAAATCTTAACTTCCTTGTGAATTTATTAAGTTCCTTTTTGTTTACTATTATTTATTCATTCCATGCACAAGGAAGTGAGATATATTTTCCTGCAGTAACTGAAACAACGTTTTCGTGAAGTCTTGGCATCGTCAATAGAATGAAAAGTAATTTAAATGTTAATTAAATTGTAATTTTCCCGTCTCTCTGTCAGTGCAATTATAAGGTAATTAATAGAGAGGGAGAGAGAAATAAGTATACCGAATAAAAATAACATTTTAATATACCGATGTATGTAGATGTTTTTCACGTGCCTATCTTGCGTTAAAACTTTACAACCATTGTTATATTTTGGTAAATTCATTCAATATTTTTTTCATCATATATATTAATGTTTCTTTCTAGAGTTGAAAGTACGCATCATTGAATACAGATTATCATTAAACATTAACAGAATTTCAAATCCACTGACCACAAATAACAAAACAAATACATATCAGCATTAAATATTTCAAAAAAAATGTATCCCGTGTCGCATATAAAATGAATCAATCTATTTTGAGCAAAGAATATAATCTCGCATATAAACAATACTAACGGTTAATAACATTTAGTCATCCACTCCATGTAATACTTAACATACCCTACACGGTGTTACACCTTATTCCTAGCCAATTTTGTATTTATTCTTATCTAGTGTATAACATTCCGTAATCACCACAATTAGTTTACCCCACACTATGTTAAACTTTACTGGAAAACAATCAATGATTTATTCCTCTCGTTTCATTTCTCCCGGCAAAACTATTTAAAAATAATAACTATTCGGTGTTAATGAACAAAAGTGGCATCATGTTTTAAATGCAAACAAATATTTGCACCACGAAAGAATGATTAAATTTAGTTATTGTTCCCTGCTTATGCGGAACGACAATGACATCGATTCAAACGATCTAATTAAATAATTCCCTATAACAAAATAAACGAATAAAAAATGTCAACACGCGCCTAACCCAGACATCTCCGATCTCGTCATCCCACAAGAGTACTGCTTACGTGTTTATTAAAATGCCACAACAGGTTCACCTTTCGCTAGGTAAACAACCTGCCTGGAAAATGTACGAAGAGTGAGTCAAATCTTAAAGAAAAAAATTCCCCAAAGTTTTTCCTTCCCTGTACTTCCTCGTACGTTAACTTTCCTCATACCGAGTGGAGTCTTCCCCGAGAAACCATTCCTGGAAACATTTTCTCACAATATTCCTCGGCAACGTGAAAATCTGTTAAACCGTCCTTCTACAATATAAAACCCTCGAGGAGACAATTTTACTTATTAAAAAAATCATCAAATACATTCCGAGATATTTTCTCGAAGCATTTTCTTACTAAACCCAATAAATTTCTCAAATTTCAGCCAATGAAACTCAACGTAAAAATCACTCTTAAACCGTCCTCCTACAATATAAAACTCTTGAGGAGGCAATTTTACTACTTACTTACTAAAAAAATCATCAAGCATTAGGTTGTCCCATAAGTTCCTTCCGCATTGTGTATTCATGTCCTATGAAAAAAAGGGAAGAAACTTATGGGACAACCTAATACATTCCGAGATATTTTCTCGAAGCATTTCCTTCCTAAACCCAATAAATTTCTCAAATCTCAGCCAATGAAACTCAACGTAAAACTCACTCTTAAACCGTCCTCCTACAATATAAAACTCTTTAAGAGGCAATTTTACTACTTACTTATTAAAAAAAATCATCAAATACATTCCGAGATATTTCCTCGAAGCATTTCCTAACCAAACCCATCAAGTTTCTCAAATCTCGGCCAATGAAACTCAAAGGAAGAGAATAAATCGGCTACCGCGCTCTCTTTCTAGGGCGTTAAAAAATACCGTCTGCAACATTGCAGAATCCAGCCCCCTCCTGCGGAAAACTTCCTCGAAGTCCCGCGGGGGCGGCGCCTCTGTCGAAGCGGCTGTCGGCGGCCCGAGTCCTGCAAAGCTGAGAGAGAAAGAAAGAGAGAGCAAAAGAGAGAGAGAGAGAGACATAACTCACCGGTCTCGGGGCCATGTCGCCAGATAAGGAAAGGAAAAGCCGGCGACGATCGGCGGCGCAGGAGGCGGCGAGCGAGTCCCGGCGACGCGGCGTCTCCCGGAGAGCGGCGATTCCCCTCTGCATCTCTTGACGCCCAGGCACACGTGCACGCACACGGGAAGGGGGGTGGCGAGGAGGGGGAGTTGGGGGGACGGGGAGGGAGGCCGGAGTAGCGAAAACCGCGAAAAGAAGACGACGACGGAACGCACCCACGCGCGCACCCGGGAGAGTCCGCGTGCACGCCGGGGCGGCGCGCGCGGGAGCGAGACGGAGACGAGGCGACGGGACGCGCGGGAGAGCGAGAGAGACCGAGCTACCTCCGGAGGTAGACGGCGCGCGAGGGAAAGAGTGAAAGAGAGAGAGAGAGAGAGACAGAGAGACAGAGAGACCGCGAGAAACGCGGGCGCGACGCGAACCTGGCCCGGGCGACACTGTATCCCGTTCTCGACACCAGGCGGCCGTTGTCAAGGCGGCGACAGGTGACAATCGGCAGGAGGGACCCCGAGGACGACGGAACGCGGAGAGGCGGTGTGGGGGGGGCGCCGCCGCCGACCGGCACCGGGAAACGAGAACCTCGCTGGTACTGACCCCACGTATGTCGCAACGTCGAGCGGTCCTCGCGAGCGCTCAGAGGACTCAAAACATCTCCGACACACTGGCCCGTGCAGGCATCGCGACGGCGGCCATATTGGGAGCGAGCTCCGCTCCAGACGCGGAGCCTCCCGCGGCCGCCGCTAGATAGGGCGGCGCTAGCGGCGCGCACGCGCGCCGCCGCCGCGGCCCCCTCCTACTCCCGCCGACCCCCCACTCCTCGAGGTCCGCACTCCCGGCCGAGCCGTACAGGTGAGAGGATGCGCCGCGCTGCGACACTCAACGGACTGCGCCGTCTTGGACGCCGCTTCGTATTAGATATGGAATTTCTACTCGACGTCGCGGCGAGACTCGCGAGGTCGGACGGCTCTGGGATGATGCTTCTTGTCATGCTTTTCGAGTCGCCGCATCCAAAAGATACGGTTGGATCCGTGGGAAGAAACCTAGCCAAGCCAACTGCGGGTAGTTGCGAATTCATATTTTTGGAATTGGAAATTATTGGGTTGGGAACTAAATGATTGCGGATTTTATCGATAGATGGTATTAAAGAATCCGCAATCACTTAGTTGCCAACCCAATATTCAGGTTCCATCCCTAGTAGCACAAAATATTTGTCCTATATTTTCTACATGGACAATGGGCTGAATGTCAAAATATAGATTTTGAGGTAAAGCTTTTCCAGGAATGAGCTTGGGGATTTCTTGCTTAATCGTTACTTCTTTTAATTAGTACGATTATATTTAACAATGTATTTTTAATCCTTTCATCCTGGAAATTAACAATTCTATTTTTCTACCCAACGTGTCGAATGGACCCAGTGGCAAAATGTAGACTTTGAGGTGAAGCTTTTCCAAGAAAAAGCTTGCGGATTTCTTGCATAAACATTACTTCTTTTAATTAGTACGATTATATTTAACAATGTATTTTTAATCCTTTCATTCTGGAAATTAACAAATATATTTCTCTATCCGACGTGTCGAATGGACCCAGTGGCAAAATGTAGATTTTGAGGTGAAGCTTTTCCAAGAATGAGCTTTGGGCGACGGCAAAAACAGACGGCATAATTTTGAAATTTGCATTAAGTCGAGCAGGCAATATGTAGGCATTCGCAGTGAGCTCGTAAAACCCTAGAGAGGAACCCCAAAATGTTCAGTTGGTAAAGGAGGGTCTAAAATGATGCCATAATGTCACGCAAATCCGAAAAAGCATAATTTCGAAGCGCCCAAGGAAGGTCAAGTAAGCAATGCAAAGCCAGATTGCAAATTTGTAACTTTCCACTATTTTAACAGCATTATACAACGTATACTTTTTAAAGCATTTTAGAAATTAATCCAACTGATTAATGCCTTTAGCGTTCTGGAGAGAAAAGGAATTTCGGCCCAATTAATCTTAGAGATTTATTTATTTATTTTCTAACGGTGTAGAAAAACATACGCCAACTGATAAAAAAAAACAGTTCTTATGCAAAATGAAGAACAAATTTACGAATTGCTGCCATGGGTATTAACTTCTACAATTGTTCAAGATATTACTTCTTCAATTTTCAATAAATTACTCTATTGAGAATATTTCTATTCGTACTGCAATCCACGTTAACAATAGCATGCAAGCTCGTTTATTAATTAATGCAAGGTTTCCTGAATATTTATGAGATGATTTAAACAAAAAAATAGGTTAATATGATCATCCTTTAAAATAGAATTTTACAAACAAGACCCTATAGATAGACTTCAATTCAAAGATAGTATTTTTTTATAGAATTATTCATAAATACAAGAACGGCTAATTATCATAATTAAGCTATCATAGCTCCGAGATGTTAACAAAAGCTGACATGTCGGGCATTTAAAAAGTAAAACTACTTTCCTGACTCCACAATCTTCAATTTTCAATAAAATACTCTATTGTTAGTATTTCTATTCGCACTGCAATCCACGTTAACAATAGCATGCAAACTCTTGTATTAGTTAATGCAATGTTTCCTGAACATTTATCATATATTTTCAACAAAATTAGGTAAATAAGATCATCCTTTAAAATTGAATTTCACAAACAAGACCCTATAGATAGACATCAATTCAAACATAGTATTTTTTATGGAATTATTTATATTTTTTAGAACGGCCAATTAACCATTTTAGTACCGGCCGAAGTCGTTAGTACTTGTAAAACGACGATATATCGTTGTTCGGCACTAAAAAGGTTAAGATAGCTTCGAGATGTTAACAAAACTGACATATCGGGCATTTAAAAAGTAAAACTTCCTTCTTGACTCCACAACCCAAGTACTTGATATATTAAACATTCTATAAAACGGAAGAATATTCTTACCGAAAAAACGCATTACCGCCGCACCCATTAATCTCTTGACGTCAAACAGAGAAATAAAATGTTCGCAATTGCAGCAACAGTAATAGTTTACTTTAGCAAGGACAGCAGTTAAGCATAATTACAGTTACTCTTGCAGTGTCATAAAGTTTGTAATCGAAATAAATGAGATAACGCTCTTAATGTTTACAATGACAATGAGATGATTAATGCGTTGGCACTGGTATAACAGATACCTGTAATTTTCACATTTCATTTTTTGTTCAACGTTTATTCTTAACATCTGGCATTGTATACGCATGTGATTGTTAAAGTTCAGCAGGCGCTATTAAAAGTGGGACGATAAATTCGACGAAAGAAATTGCAAATAAATCTACACGGTCGGGAGAACAATTATCCCTAGTAGCATAGAATAATTTCTAAATATTTCTTTGTAATTTTTGCTAAATACCTCAAGCGACAGATTTTTTAAGACCTCTCGTANAAATGACTGATAAATATTTACAAAATGTACGATATTCGTTAAATATATAGAAAATATAGGACAAATATTTTGTGCTACTTATTTAAGTCTGTTCATTAATGGACACGTGTGTGCACGCTCTAAAAATATTTACGGAATTTCATTTAAAACTCACGCCGTAATTATTTCATGGTCATCTTTCTGACTACTCGACAATAATCTCCAAATTCCCGCAATTATTAATAAATATCAATTTCGCGTATAATAGCGAACATCCATGCGATAGAAATATCATTCTCTTTTTGCTGTTACGAAACGTAGTTTGTTAACCATTCTAACATAAATAATCAGCTTAAACATTTAAGGCCGTCTCGTCCGTCTGCGATTTTTCTGGAGCAGACATGAATAAATTACAGCGCCTTACTTTTCTTACTAGAAATTCGAGCGAGTTCACATGTGTATTATGGTTGCAATAAAACACAATGATCAATACAACCGTGAAAAAGTTTACACAGAAGCGCCAGGGAATATACAGTTCCATTACGAAGCGCGGAAAGCAGAAATCCCCGAGAAAATGTAGTACCGCTTTTATCATATGAAAGGATATCATACCTTATCGACCTCAAATGCCGCATATTTTTGAAAATAAATGTGACAGCTTCCTCCCGACGAAAATGTCCATCCGAATAAGCAGATTGCAGACAACAAAATGCTCCAGAGAAAATGGACCCCAAAGATAATGTAACATTTCAAAAGGCTTTGCTATGAATTTGCTATGAAATATTGATTTTCTTCCCTATACAAAATGAGTAAATCCGTTGAATTTAATTACTTATGTATAGTATCATTAATAATAATTTAACGTCCTTTATGATGTGAAAAAAGACAGAGTTTATAACACTTTTAACTTGTAATCGGCGAGGTGGAGACTCTCAAACCTTCGAGCTATTTTTTTTTTGTTCTTAACATAACTAAAATATCACCTCACCTCATGGGTCAATAATGTTGCAAAATATTGATATGCAAGATAATTTATCATTATCACTATAACCCCACCAGGAATAATCGAAGTGAACGTGCAACTCAGAGATTCAATAATTCCTTCATATAAAATCTGTCTGTAAATATTATATAAATAAATCATTACAATTTTCAGTAATTACATTTAAGTAACAATTAAGCCAGTATTTTGAAATACATCCCTTTCACAATTTTTATGATTTCTTTTTCTGTGACAAGGTTCAGGCAGGCCATTTTCGGAATGTCTTTATATTTTTAACAGCTCCGATTTTTGTAAAAAAAAAAAAAGAAAAAGAAATACCACAAACAAAACAACATGACAGAAACGTCTACATCCCGAAAACATTCCAATAAGCCTGTTCATTTTGTTTGTGCCTCAAACTGGATTCCAGGTTCACACAGCCTAGACATTCATATACTTTTTGGGCATTCTATGTACATTCATGTGGTGAATATTCTTTCCCATGGAATTGAACGCCGTATGGATATTTCAATTCCCACGCCGAGTTTTATCCCACTTCATTCCATTGTATCAAATATCATACGTTCACTTCCAGTTCGTCACTGTATAAACGACTAAGGTTTCAATGTCTTGCGGCGATCATTTCCATAGCCGTTCCCACAGCTTGGTACTATTTTAACCCAAGTTTATGTACACGGGCCACGAATAACCCTAAATATTCGTGTATTAATCCGACATGATCTCGGTAGAGACAATCGACGCCAGCTCATACATATAAGTATAAAAATAACGCAAAATATATCGAAACATATAAACAATTGTTCATTTTACAATTTCACTCTGCCTATTTTAACCCAAGTTTATGTACACGAGCCACGAATAACCCTAAATATTCGCGTATTAATCCGACATGATCTCGGTAGAGACAATCGACGCCAGCTCATGCATATAAGTATAAAAAAAACGCAAAATATATCGAAACATATAAACAATTGTTCATTTTACAATTTCACTCTGCCTATTTTAACCCAAGTTTATGTACACGGGCCACGAATAACCCTAAATATTCGCGTATTAATCCGACATGATCTCGGTAGAGACAATCGACGCCAGCTCATGCATATAAGTATAAAAATAACGCAAAATATATCGAAACACATAAACAATTGTTCATTTTACAATTTCACGCTGCGACCTTCGAGACGTGATTTATCTAATCTTCATGTATAAGTTAAATTACATCGCTATCAGTAGAAGAAATAATTAATACACTTTTAGGCCCCCCCGTTCCTAGCAGCACAAAATATTTATCCTATATATTCAATATATTTAACGAATATCGTACATTTTGTAAATATT
>NW_019394919.1:0-28373 GCF_000612105.2 Orussus abietinus | reverse complement strand
TATATATATATATTGTGACGTGGCATTTCACAACATATATATAGAAACGGAACGGAACGGTAGCATATGGAACTCCATACTCACCCTGGAGTTCCCTGGAACGGACGTGAACGGAACCCTAATGTCTCACTGGAGCAATCGACGGGCACCTCGCCCTCAGTCCTCTTCTTCACACATCCACTCGCGGCACTCACTCGGGTCAGACTCTCTTTTCGAATTCCTGCACAATCCTCCGCAACCCGAAAATCCGGACATATTTCTCCCCCTCGGCGTACCCGGCGAGTCATGGAAGGGGAACGTTCGGTACCTTGGAGGTTGCGGGGGTTGTCACCGGGTCCCCGGAGAGTGGTAGGGGAATTCGCGAGGCCGATGAGGAATCCGCCAGCGGGACTCCCCCTGGGACCGACCTTGGTGGTGGAGGACGACCTATCTAAACTAATGTCACGGCTTCCTCGGCAGTGGCTGTGGCCTGTCCACCGGGCGAGGCCTGTCACCCGTATCTCTTGGCGCCTCCGGGCCTCACCAGGTCGATCCTCGCCAAATCGTGGCGCTGGAATCACCAGACCGCTGGCCCTTGTCGGAGAACTTCCTCTGTCGGAGCGCTCCACCCGGTTGGGAGACTCTCATTTGGTTCATGTACCGCTTTCCAGGTGGGCGTCCTCCCGGTGACCTCGCAGAATTCCCCCCGTGGGACGAGGGGTCCCACTCCCCGGATGTTTTGGGGAGTCAGGGCCCCTGCCTTGACCTCCACGTCCCTCCCTTCGCTCGATCCCGCGGGTGCCGAGGGGTCCTGAAGCAGAACGGCACTTATACTAGTCTTCTCACACCATTCTTAGAGTTTCCCGGAGATCCCGTATCGTCTATTGCGGTCGTGGCCTTGGGGCGCACGAAAATCCGTCACAACTCTCCTCCCCTACGGAGAGGTTTTGGCCTATATAGGTGGCAAAACCGAATTTAAAGAAAAGAAGACAGGACGAAACAAAAATTAGTAGATAATGGCCAAAGGCAACAGAGCGTCAGGGTCACTTCCCTTCGAGAACAAACTGTATGGAGGGGAAGTCTTTCCACCTTTGTAGGCCTAGAGCATGGACGATATTACCCTCGAATTCGAGGCTGTACCATTACGGGACAGGAGCTGCAATTCTGGGGCATCCAAGCCAGGGCCTGGGCTAGAGCGGGAATGGCGGGAGCAGGAGCACGCTCCGTCTGGAGCAATAAATACACCGCATGTCAGAAAAGGGCCAGGCCAGAAAGGCTTTCTTTATTGGGTGTCTGGTGGTGTTGTCCGCGCTTGCTTCCGGACCCGCCGGAACTCCCACGGCTCGAGGTCGTCCTCCGAGGTGGCGGTGGTGGGCCGGGTTGTCGGGCGCGACCTTGGAGCCGGAGTTGGCGCGGCCGTCGGGACAAGGGCCTCACGGGGCACGTTTGTGCCGAACCCGGGATGGTAGGGGCCTTGCTGCCGCCATTCCGAGCCACTTGCCCGACAGGGGGTCACGGTTGTTTCAAGTTGCGCGGCGGGGAAAAGTCAAGGACGGCGGAGGTCTTCTCTGGATCTACCTGGAGTCCCTGGTTGTTGACTAGAAACCCCCAAGTAACGTACCTCCGCGCAACAGAACTCGCTTTTTTCCCGGTTGATGGTAAGGCCGGCTTGTCGGATCTTCCTCAGAACTTTTCCGAGCCATTCGAGGTGGTCCGTAAACGTTGAGTGACTATGATGATGTCATCCAGATATACGAACACGCGTGGATACATTTCTGGACCGATTAGCCTATCGAGAAGTCTCTGAAACGTGGCTGGAGCGTTGGTGAAGCCATACGGCATCCTTTTAAACTGGAACAAGCCCCGGCCTGGAACGATGAACGCGGTAATTTCTCTGGAGCCCGTTTCCAATGGTATCTGGAAGTACGCCTGACTCAAGTCCAAGGTGGTGATGTAGTTCGCCTGGCGTAGCTGATCTAGAATCGTCGTCATGTTCGGGAGCGGGTAGCCGTCTTTCTTGGTGACGGCGTATACCTTCCGGAAGTCGATGCAGAAGCGCCACTTGCCGTTGCGTTTCTTCACCATGACGACCGGGCTGGCCCACTCGCTCTGAGAGGGTTCGATAATGTCGTCCTCGAGCATAGTATCTACTTCCTTCCACATGGATTCGAGAATAACCGGGGTCACGGAATAATGCTTTTGGCGGATCTGAGCACTATCGATTATCTCGATCCGGTGTTTCGTCAACTCCGTTTGCCCGAGTCGAGTGGAAGACTCGGGGAGCGCATCGTTCAGAAAGGCCTGGAGGTGGTGTTGTTGGTCGGTCTCGGGAGTCTGTAGGCTGTTGCACATAAGGATTCCCTAGGCTATGAGTGTGGGGGTAAATATGTGCTTGGTCTCTGGAACGCTTCGGAAGTACCAAGTATCTCTAGCGAAATCGATAACCATCTGAGCCGCCCGTAGGAAGTCGAGGCCCAGCACGCACGTTTGGATGTAGGTCGGCATCCAGAAAAAGCTGGCTCGGACGGTTCGACCCTGAAGCCTCACTTCCAGGACTGAGGCTGTATCGATGATACATTCATGCCCGTCCGCGACGATGACTCGCCGAGGCGGTACGGTGAACGTCGGCAGCGCTAGCCGCGTAACTAGTTCAATAGTTCCGGGCCCGAGAAAGGACTTGCTCGCGCCACAGTCCACTAGAGCTTCGAGAGACTGGCCCTCGATCTGGATGGGGGTGTGGAACGCTCTAGGGTGCGTATTTCTCAATATCGCCTGTAGCTCATCTGGAAGCTCCACCCTGTCGACGGTGGCTACCAGCGGTGGCTCTCCCGCCAAATTAGGGGATTCCGCCGTGTCGGCCAAGACTGTGTCGGCCGTTTCTCCCCTCGGTGACGGTTGCATACTTGGAAGGCTCGATGTATCCGTTTTGGTGATCCCGCCCATCGATAGCGGACTCACTGGGTGGCGTTTCCCGGGTTGCAATATGGACATTTCGCGGTGGTTACTCCTGGGCAGCGGCAACGGTAACAGAACAGCCTCCGCGGTTCGGGGCATAGACGGTGTCGGTGGCCCGTTTTATCGCAATTCCAGCACTTGAACTCGCCCGCAGGGGTTGGTCCAGGCCGAGGATTTTGGGCCTATTCTCGTGGGGTGGGTATCGTGGCTAGTGGCCCCGGTAAGGTGGTCGTGGGGGTTGGCGCTATGGGTGGTCGGGCCGCCGATGTGGGTCTTGGCATTCGTGATGCGTTGGCCGTAGGGGTTGGTGGTCGGGGCGCGGCGCGCCGAGGTAACATGGCCTCGAACTGTTCGATGAGGACGTCCCCGGAGTCCCTTATGAGGTCCTCGTCTTCGTCATCCCCTATGCCGGTTACTTGAGCCATATTGGCTAGGGTGCGGCGGATCGGAGTCGGACGACCAGATGGGGTACGAGGCCCGGCGTACGCGAAGCTCGGGCACAAGGAGTCGTGCGGTAGCGGTGGTGACATAATTTGCCACACCCTGGAACACTCGTTTCTGACGCGCCGCGGAAACCTCAAGGGCGTCCATCGTTAGGTGTTCAACCAGAGGTAGCAATAACCGATAGGCTGGTAACATATTCCGATGAGTGTACCTCACCCTCTCCCATTCAGACCATGCCAGCTGGGTACGGGAGAAAAGGCCATTCATACAGGCGATGTACTCCGAAACGGACTCCGTTTCCCCTTGGGTACGACTTGAAATCTCTACATGAAGAGCGATCTGATAGTCGGGGTCCGCGAATCGGTCGCGCATCGCTTGGCGGGCCGATTCCCAGGTCGAGAAGTACCCAACGTGCCCGCGATACCATATCAGGGCGCTGCCCTCCAGGGTGAACGGCAAGGCTTTCAGCAGGTCAGCGTCTCGGATTGCCAGAAACTTCCGCCCTTCCTCTATACGGGAGATAAAGTTCTCCACGTCCTCCCCGCGGCTTCCGGTGAACTTAAGCCTCCAGGAGAGTAGAGTGCGCATCACTACGGGTGCGGACATGGGGCGTCCGCCCGCGGCGAGGAGGTCGTCTTCGTCGTCTTCGGAGGTGAAGGTATGTGACGGTGGTATTAGCCTTTGGCAGGTCGATTGGGGTTGGTGGTCCCTCTGGTGAGGTCCCCCTGGTCCCTCGCGGTGTCGGGGTTCCTCTCGTCCCGCCCGTCCCAAACTGTGGGGTGGGAGGTCGCCCTGGAGCCGTGATGTTTCCCATCTAGCCCGGTCGTGTTCCAGCTGTCGCTTCCAGGCTTCGAGCTGTCGCCATTGGTCTTCCAACATGAGGCGTTGGTCGTCCAACTGCCGACGATATTCGGCTACCAAACGCCTCTGGGTTTCCGTCTCGGGATTATCGTCCCGATCGGGATTAAGCCCCAGCGGGATTTTCGTGCCGCCAATTTTAGGGGAGAGGTCGGGGGCGATCGCGGTAGCCTTCAAGGTACCGGCGGTAGCGAGCGAGAATATATCTGGATCGCCCCCGCGGGCCTCGGACAAGTCCGAGTGCTGCGACCCGGTGCCCGCTATAGGCACCTGTAGCTGTGCCTCCTCCACTTCGGCTAACCTGGGCTTAGCAGGCATGGTCGGAGCGTGACTCGTGAGTTGTCCTAGTCGCTTCGTCTACCCACCCTGGTCTTACCCACGTGGTCCCTACGGGTCTTATCGGGGAAGACCGTCCCGATTTATCGGGCTAAGCCCACTGGGGGGTGGAAGATGAGGATAGTAGCGCCCGGTGGGGTACGGGTTCAACGGGAGTCCCTTTGTCTTCGCTACCCGCTATGGCAGCCAAAAGGGGTAAGGGTAGAGATTACTCTAACGTGAAGGGGGCAGAACAGGGAACGGGTTTTCCCTGAATACTGGAACGGTAGCAGGGAAGGAAAGGATTTTTCACTTAAAAGTAAAACTATAGCCGGGAAAGGAAAAGGCTTTTCACTTAAAAGTGAAACTATAACTGGGAAAGAAAAAGATTTTTCCACTTAAAAGTGAAACTGTAATTGGGACAGGAAAAGATTTTTCACTTAAAAGTGACCTGTAGCGGGTAACAGGGAAGTTTTCCACTTTAAAATGGACTGTAGCAGGAGGGGTCAGTTTTCCACTGAAAAGTGGAACTGTAGCAGGAGGGATAAGTTTTCCACTGAAAAGTGAAACTGTACCAGGAAGGATAAGTTTTCCACTGAAAAGTGGAACTGTAGCAGGAGGGATAAGTTTTCCACTGAAAAGTAGAACTGTAGCAGGAAGGGTAAAGGTTTTTCACGTAAACGTAAAACTGTAGTGGGAAGGGTAAGGGTTTTCACCTAACAGTAAAATTGTAGCGGACAGGGTAAGGGTTTTAACCTAAAAGTGACATTGGAGCGGAAAGGGTAAGGGTTTTTCACCTAAAAGTGAACTGTAGCGGAAAGGCCAAGGGTATTTCACCTAAAAGTGAACTGTAGCGGAAAGGGCAAGGGTTTTTCACCTAAAAGTGAAACTGTAGCGGACAGGGTAAAAGGTTTTTCACTAAAAGTGAAACTGTAGCTGAAAGGGTAAAAGTTTTTCACTAAAAGTAACAGCCTTTGTCACCGTAGCTCAGCGTCTCTGGGTTTTAAGAATTCGATGGGTTTCAAATAGCTCGGACCTTTTAGGTTCTAAACCTTCGAGCCCCACGTTGGGCGCCATTTGTAACGCGATTTTTCGTCCATCTGAAAAATCTCGTGCACCTTCGTCGATCCACGCTCTCGCCTCCCTCCCCGTTCTCCGACTATCCAATGGGCGCCACTTGATTTTTGGGTTCCCGGAACCAACAAACCGGTCTAAGCAGAATCGTAACTCGTAATTGCAAAACTTATCACCTAAATTATGTCACGAAACGAAGAAGAGGACCGCGGGCGAGGTGCCGGTCGATTGCTCCAGTGAGGCATTAGGGTTCCGTTCACGTCCGTTCCAGGGAACTCCAGGGTGGGTATGGAGTTCCATACGCTACTGTTCCGTTCCGTTTGCGATATCAGAGTCCCGGGGATCCCAATTTCGTGTCTATTGGTCGAGGTTCATGGCATTACGGACGCCTGCGCGTCCTATGGAAATCTGAGTACGATCACCGAAGGACCTCTTTTCCGGCCGCGATGTACGATCGCGTAAAAATGATGTACTAGAGTATCTGGGAATATCTAAGAATATACAAGTTTCTTCATTTTTCGCTAAAGTGTAGCTCCCTCCCTTAGGTCAGTTACGACCCCGACCCTAACTCTCCACAACTTGCCTCCTGAGCGACACGGGATATGCCGTCCGAGTCCTCTCTCGCCGTCCTTCTCTCCGTTTCGTGACATAATTTAGGTGATAAGTTTTGCAATTACGAGTTACGATTCTGCTTAGACCGGTTTGTTGGTTCCGGGGACCCAATAATCAACTGGCGCCCATTGGATAGTCGGAGAACGGGGAGAGAGGCGAGAGCGTGGATCGACGAAGGTGCGCGAGAATCTTCAGATGGAGGAAATATCGCGTTACAATATATATATACTTATTTATTACAAACGCACGAGCTGGGAGCGTTAAGTGGGACGTAACATTCCGCGTTGGGGAAAAATACTTCCTTCAACCAGGTTTTGAAATGCTCTGAAAGATCAAGTACATCATAAGAATCGTAATTATTGTATGGAAAACGTTATGTGCTCTTATGTCTTGAAAATTATCATACGTGAAGTAAGTTTCCCTGATTTTGAAGCCTTGGTGATGAAAACATTCGAAGGTCGATAAAGATATTGCTCCACCATTGGGCCAAAAGTTCCAGAAGGCTCTTTTAAAACTAGGAAAGGAGGTGATAGCAACTTCCCATTAGCCGAAATCGTTGGTTGTATCGTATAACTGTGTGTCGTTAAGGTTACCGATTGTACGACACACATGACGTGTTTAGTACATTCTTCAGCTAACGATCGCCCTGAATGAATCTCTAATTGAAAATACTTTGATCAGAGTTATGTATTGTAACGGGTCAGGTGGTTAACATGCGCCTCTGTACATAAGGACTAGTAATTCGGCCCTATTCGAGCATGCGCGATAATAATTGCGAGCAAGTAGGGAGGCCCTGGGAGAGGGGACCGCGGATCGCGAGCGCGAGGCCCGGCAGACGAGCGCTCTCTTAGATCTGAACCGTCACCTCGATCGCAGCGCGTATCGATAGGTAATCGAAAACCGTATTCGTGCATTCGCAATCGAGGAATTTAATGTTCCAAGTAAGTATTTTCTTTCACAGAGACCTTACAATCCAACAGGTCTGGCACAATCGCCACTCCTGCATCCTTCATCCCTTTTTTTATTCCTCTACAGAAATGTCCTCCCTTATCCCATCGATCTTGGTACTGCACCAACTTTCGAACGCCTTTTTCCACGAACCAAAGCTAATCACCAGTCAATGTCCGCTACTGGTTAATTTAGAATGAACTATACTAACCCCCGCAGAGCATAACTCCGGAAAGAAACATTCGCGGAACCAACTAGTCCGCGGCCCAGGCATTAAAACTCATTGTGTAAAAATAGATTTCGTTTAGGCTGATCAGCCAATTCCACAGGCCGAGTAGCATTCTCAGACCAAGGTTCAAAAAGGAACCTCAAATCCTCTCCTTAGGTTCAGATAGCCCTGCGTTCGGAATAGTTCTCTGCACGCGGATTAAATAAAATGGAAGATCGACAAACTTAGGGCACGGGGTATGGATTAACTGCCCTAAACTTTTAAAAGAGTAAATTTGTCCAAATACCTGAAATTCCATTACTCCAAATCCAGATGATTCAATGATGAAACTATAGAACGCACCGATAATGGGATAAGCCGTTCTTACTGAGAGTCAAATTCCCATCTTTCCTTTCCCGGTAGCCAGAATCAGAAAAACAGGAAACAGGATAATTGAGTTAGGACTGCACCTAATTTAATTAAAGTGATCCGGAACAGTGATTAATTTTCTGAAAAATTTAAATTGCCAATTCGTGCGAAACGGTGGGGAAGCAAAGTCCCTAACGATAGAAAAACTCGCTAAATCCGGATTCGGTCGACAGGCCTCCCGATTCTCCACAATATTTACGCGCTCAGCTGATCGTTCGTGAACGCTCTCCTCGCTCTCTCGCCAGTGTCTTTCTATTTTATAAATTAGAATTTAAATTAATTTCGGTCTTAGGAATCGTGAGGCTCGAACCCTCGAAGGATGCAGTTTTTCGGTGCATAGACACGGATCAAATTGCATACCATTATGTAAGAGCTCACGATCTAAATGTAACGAACACCGTTGGGTGAGATAAGGTCCTATGGGTGGGGATCTGCGATACTTCTCGATTGCCGAAAACCGAGGAGAGTAGTCCGTATCGAAGCTAATGGGAGTGATGAGCTGTAATGAGTCGACTCTCAATAAACTATTATAACTCCCACATTATTAACGTGCCTCGTGTTTGAAAGTCTTCCTATGTACCCGAGTCCGTGCTCGACCCGGAAATTCTTACAGACATCAGAAGTGGGATTTGGAATCAGTTATGCAGCTAATTTTCGAAAATCACTAACGTATCGCGTGTCGAAAATGGCGCCCATGTTCGTGATTTCGTTCTAGAAGATTCGTTGGTGGGTGAAGGAAACGGTCGAGTTGCCCAGGCATCTAATTGTGGAAAAGCGGTGAAAGAGTAACGTGTCTTGTTCCTGGATCTAGTTAAGCTCAGGTTTTGATTTGTAAGGGTGAGATCAAACTTGGGCAGTCGATTTTGCGGCAGCTTACGGGCGAAAAGTCTCTCGCAAAATGGAGGATCAGAGGGAAGGAGGTGCGATCCGAAGGAGTCCATATGACTACACAGTAGCCGAGCTGAAGGAGATGTTGAGGTCCAGGGGACTTCACACGGCGGGAAACAAGCCAGAATTAATTTCGCGTCTCTTCGAGAACGACCCAGAAGGATTATGGGTGGAGGCGCGGCAGGAAGTGGAGACGCAGGAGTCGAGCGGACGTAACGAAATCCAGGAGCCGAATGAATTAGATTTGATTAGGAGGCAAAATGAAGATCTCCTGCAAGAACTGGCAGGAGCCAGGAAGTTGTTCGAGGAACTCCGCATAACCGCGAAGCAGAAAAATCAGGAGGAGGAGCTTCAACGGGCACTAAGAGAAGCGACCCAGCAAAGGGAGGCCATTAGTCGGCAATTAGAAGATGTCCGGAGAGACCTCGAAGCAATTCGAAATAACGGTCGAGTCGAAAGTCGAAGAGGATCGAGAATTCGGGAAGACGAAACGAGCGAGAGCCTTTAGTCAATTTCAGGAAGGGGTACACAGCGGTCATCGCAGGAGGTTATTGTTGTCGATAGGCCAGACGACGGACGGGAGCCGGAGAGAAAACAGTACGAAGGATCCGAAAGTCGGATACAAATACCGCAAACAGTCACCGGAGGGGCTTCAAAAATAAGTATCTCGGCAATTGGTGACCTCCTAAGTACCTTCGCCGGGGCCGACGGAAATATGGATGGATGGGAACGGCAGGTTAGGTTGCTTAAAGCGGCGTATCATTTAAATGACGATATTACGCGCGTCCTAATCGGTTCGAAGTTGAAAGGAAAAGCTCTTTTATGGTTCCATTCGAAACCGGAACATATTGAAATGACCGCAGAGGAATTAATGCAGGAAATGCGGAAAATATTCTTTCGACGCCCAAGTAGAGCCGCGTTGAGAAAACGATTCGAGGAAAGGACTTGGAGACGCGGGGAGTCTTTTAGCGAATATGTGCATGACAAGATTATTCTGGCTAATAAAGTACCTGTTCCCGAGGAGGAAAGAACGGAGTACCTTATCGAAGGGATCCCGGAGGTCCAACTGCGGGATCAAGCAAGGATTCATCGTTTCCAGTCGGTCGCGGAATTACTTTCAGCTTTCGAAGAGGTAACGCTGCACGGAAGAGGCAACCTTGGTGCCGACGGCTCAAGACAGGGGAAATGGAACGAAGACAAGGGTCGACCAGCAGGGAAGGGTAAGGATGAGAAACAACCTACTCGGGACTCCAGGTGCTTTAATTGCGGCAGGTGGGGGCATTTAGCCTCTAGGTGTGATAAGGAACCGCGGGAGAAAGGATCGTGTTATGAATGTGGTTCGAGAGACCACATGATTAAGGATTGTCCCCGACGAAGGAGACCGCTGGAACGAGAGGTGGCCAACGTTGAGGGAGAGGAGGCAGAAGGCGATTTTGATCGACTGGTTGATTTCGAGGTGCTGGGGAGGGACGGCGAGACTTATAATATGAGTTTTAGAACGCTGCTTGATAGTGGTAGTGCGGTTAGTTTGATTAAGCGGAGGCTTATAAATTCGGACTTAGTGAATCCTGTCGATCCTGCTATGCGAAGATACTGCGGAATTAATCAATCTAGGTTAAATGTGTTTGGTGTAATACGAGTAACGGCTGGAATGGGGAATTTCGTAAAAGATATTGACTTGTTGGTAGTTGGCGATGGAACTATGTTCTCACCGCTCTTGTTTGCACGCGATACGCTTAAGTTATTCGGGTTGACGATGGTCGGAACGGCAACCCCGGCTGCCGTGATGAGCGAAATCGCAAATATCGAAATCGAAAGGATAGGTGAGGAGGAGAATCTTGAGATTAATTAGGATGTGGGTTTCGATTATCAAGAAAAGTTAAGAGAATTATTTCGACGTGAATATTTGGAACCAGAAAGACCCAGAGATCCGAAAACTAAGGTTGAGCTCAAGATTACTCTAAAAGAACATCAGCCATTTCATTATACTCTTCGTCGCTTGTCCTATGCTGAGAAAGAAAGTGTAAAGAAGATACTAGATGGTTTGAAGGAGAGAGAGCGTATCAGGGAAAGTAGTTCTGAATATGCCTCGCCCATAGTTTTAACTAGAAAGAAAAGCGGTGAGCCTCGGATGTGCGTTGATTTCGGAACTCTCAATAAGTTTATGACCAGGGATAATTATACCTTGCCATTAATCGAGGATCAAATTGACATCCTCCGAGATAAAGGATATTTTAACTTGTTAGACCTTAAAGATGGCTTTTATCACGTTAAAATTGCAGAGGAGTCGGTAAAGTTCACTTCGTTTGTAACGCCGTTTGGTCATTACGAATTTTTATGTATGCCTTTCGGGCTAAAGATCGCTCCGAGTACTTTCCAAAGATTTGTAAATACGGCGTTAAGAAATCTGATAGACTCCGGAGATATCGTAGTGTATATGGACGACATTTTGGTAGCGACTACGACATTGGAGCACCATTTGAGAGTATTGAACGAACTGTTTCGATGTCTAGTAGCAAATAAGTTGGAACTTAGATTGGACAAATGCAAATTCTTATGTACTACCGTTGAGTCTTTAGGGTACGAAATTAGTAAGCAGGGAGTTAAGCCAACGAAACGCGATGTCGAGGCTGTGATGAATTTCCCAAGCTTTCAAAATGTGCGTGCAGTACAGAGTTTTTTGGAGAAAGGGAGATTGAGGCTTTCAACCTCCTGAAATCTAAACTGTTAGCAGCACCGATTTTGTCGATCTACGATCCACGGGATGAAACCGAACTGCATTGCGACGCTAGTTACATTGGATTTGGGGCGGTCTTAATGCAGAAGAAAAGGGATCTGAAGTTTCGCCCCATCTTTTATTTTTCGAAACGTGCTACCGAAGTTGAAAGCAAGTATCACAGTTTCGAGCTCGAGATACTGGCAATAATTTATGCCTTGCGGAGGTTTAGAGTTTATTTGTGGGGACTGAAATTCGCTCGCATTAGCCCTTAAGAAGCGGGACGTTAACCCTAAGATCGAGAGATGGGTCATGGAGTTGCAAAATTATGACTACGATACCGAACATCGGGAAGGAAGGCGCATGACCCATGTCGATGGTCTTAGTAGGGCAGGCTGTCTTTACGTGATAGAGGACAACTCTTTTGAGAAAAATTTGGTGTTGGCTCAGGCCAAGGATGAAAAAATTGTGGAACTCTTGAGACAATTAGAGCAGTCGGAGGATAAACATTATGAGTTGAGAAATGGGGTGGTGTATCGAAAAAGAGAGGATGTACTTTTGTTTTATGCACCTAGTAGTATGGAGAAGAACCTTTTGTTCAAATATCATGACGAATTGGGTCACATTGGAGCCGAGAAGGTTTATGAAACGATTGGTGGTAATTATTGGTTTCCGGAGATGTGTGCGAAGATAAAAGATCACGTGCGAGTATGTTGCAAGTGTATCACTTACGCCCCATCGTCGGGAAAAGTCGAGGGTTTCGTGAATGTGGTTCCAACGGAGAATAGACCTTTTGAAATCGTACACATTGACCACGAAGATATTGGGGATTCACGAGTACGGGAAAAAAAACATATCCTGGTGGTCAAGGATGCTTTTACTAAATTTACTAAACTTTACTCGACTAAGTCGACGACTTCGGCGGAGGCGATCGCTTGTCTGAAACAATATTTTATCGCTTATAGTAAGCCTAAACTTTTAGTGTCGGATCGTGGTACGTGTTTCACGTCTGACGAGTTCGAACGATTTCTCGCCGATTATGCCATAAATCACACCAAAATAGCCACAGGTTCTTCACAAGCAAATGGGCAGGTCGAGCGGGTGAACCGTGTTCTGGCCCTGATGTTGGCCAAACTAAGTGATCATGAACACGGGAAAAAGTGGCCCAAAGTCATAGCCGACGTTGAATATGCCATGAATAACTCGATTCATAAAGCTACCGGAGAGACGCCGAGCAAATTAGTTTGGCGTAGATCAGCGAGGTAGGATCGATGATAACATTAAAGAATTTTTGGAAAGGGAAGTGAATCAGAGCGAGCGGAGTTTGGACGGTTTGCGCGAAAAGGCTTGTAAAAGATTAGAAAAGGCTCAAGCCTACAACAAAAGCTATGCGGATAAGAGGCGCAAAAGTCCGCACAAATACCTAGTGGGCGACTATGTCATGATAAGGAATTTTGATTCAACGCCGGGGACGTCGCCGAAGTTGCGCCCCAAGTTTAAAGGCCCCTATGTGGTCGTCCGGGAACTGAGGAACAACCGTTTCGTAGTGGCAGACATTTCGGGTTTCCAATTAACTCAGCGCCGATACGAAGGTGTTTGGAAACCGGCTAATATGCGATCATGGTCTGCCGCGATTCAAAAGCCATCAGACTGACGTAACTGTTTGTGCGTAGCGTACTGCTTTATAGCATGTAAAAGTAGGAGTTTAGTCTAACGACGTCCGAGGACGGACGTTTAGTCAGGATGGCCGAGTTGTAAGAGCTCGCGAGCTAAATGTGACGAACACCGTTGGGTGGGATAAGATCCTATGGGTGGGGACCCGCGATACTTCTCGATTGCCGAAAACCGAGGAGAGTAGTTCGTATCGAAGCTAATGGGAGTGATGAGCTGTCATGAGTCGACTCTCAATAAACTATTATAACTCCCACATTATTAACGTGCCTCGTGTTTGAAAGTCTTCCTATGTACCCGAGTCCGTGCTCAACCCGGAAATTCTTACAATTACAATATGTTTTCTGGGACATACATAGCAAAACAAGGCTGAACTTTCCGAAGGAATTCGTCTGATTGTTTTTGTAAAGTTTCTCGATTTTCCAATGTTTTCTACGTAAAGAATTTGTTAATCTTCTGAGATGTAATACGGTGTGCCTTTTTAAAACAATGCAGCCAGCAGGGCAAAGCCGTAAAACGCGCTACATCGAATGCAATTTCTTTCCGGGCTTGCAGTGTCCACCTTCGTAGGTCAGTATCGTGAACGATTAATCCCGCATCAATAGCATTTTCCATATTTTTCTATGTGTACTCCAAAATACGTTTCAACTTCTCCATATTTGTCTCTCCTTTATTTATTTAGTGCGCCCAGCGTCGTAACTGTCGACTCGATTTTACCTTTTTAAATCGACGTACAACAGTTTTTACGGAAAGATTTTCTTTCGTTTTTGCATTTCTCCAGAATTCAACTGCTCTCTGTTTATAGTTAAAGTCAATGGGTTCCTCATGTTCTGAACAACTTTCAGATGATTCTTCAGTATGTGGTTGAAATGCTTTATCTTCAATCGCCATCATTTCTATATATTTATATGACTCTTGAAAATCCAGAGATGATTCTTCAATCATTTCAACGTCATTGTATTCCTCCTTGGATTGAATTAATATCCTTTGGAAGCTGTCCGCTAATTCGCGTTCATCATTGTTCACAGGCGTTTCAGCAAGATTAAGAACTTCAAATGTTGTCATGAGAAGTTTGATAACGTTGATTGGACTAATTTTCATCATGAAACGGGCACAAAAAAAAGACACCCACCGAGAGACTGTTTTCCTTGACGGATATTTGTAGACTGATTGTGATTGCACGAGGAATGAGAACTAAAAACACCAATGTTGTAAGCCGTGTAAGCCAATATTTATCACCGTGATGTTATTTTTAAATAAGAGAGGTGTCATTCGGGTCGATGTTTTTATAAGTCCCGCATACTGTTCCGATGTGGGTTTGCATCATCCATAAAAATGTTATTATCATATGTTTTCACTAAACTCTCATTAAACACGATATAAACATCAAGGTTGCAAGGTCATCTCATTTACACGCTATTTTTAATTCATTATATTCAACACAACTATTGACCACTGGCCAAATTTTGATTCCACAAAAAATTCAAAAACGATACACCGTTTTTTGTCATGCTCCCTCCAAATCGAAATAATTCCATAAAATTCTGAGTAAAAGGTTTTTTTATTAGAAAAATAACACCACGGGGGTAGTGTACCCCCCAAATTTCACCCTCCGGGGACGATTTCAATTTTCATGTTCATTTTATGTTCATCCGAGTCATTTGTACCGCGCATCGGTCTTTATGTACTTAATCTTTATTTCAATCTGAACGGTATCTTAGGTGTCCGGTCACTAGTACACTTTGCTTGAAAGGATTAATATTATTCTTTTAACAAACTGGGGTTTAATGGAATGACCGATATCTGTGACGTTTTCTTTCAAATTTTGAAGAGTTACCGGCGAACTCGTTCTTGTGCCGGCTTCAAAAAACATTTATTTGCTAATTATCAGGTTCTACGTCAAATAATACTGTCAGTAATATTTTTTACACTTGAGACCAATTTTTGTGCATGCAATTCTTTTCGCGAAATCATGTTCACTTCCCTAGTAGCACACAATAATTTCTAAATATGATTTTGTAATCTTTGCTAAATACCTCAAACGACAGATTTTTCAAGATGACTTGTAGATTTCATTTGAAAATATCTAAAATATTTATTGAATATCTTAATGACATATTTAGTCTTAATAATGTATAAACTGTGACGTGTATCTCACCCGAGGGATACCTATTGTTCACAAAAGGGCCCTAAGTCCCAATGTACTTAGCCTCCGCCCTGGCTCGCACTCACCCCTGAGCACTCACACTGTACCGTGCACTACAGTGCGACGGATCTCACGCTAACTTAAACGGAAATTCACGCGAGTATTTTTGTTGTGATAAGTTGCGTTTATTTGCGTTTGCGGAGCAGCGAACCGTGTGAGAATGTTATTGTGTTACGACCCGAGCGAACGTGTTCGAAGTGATCCTCTCCTAGGATAGGTCGAGAGAAAAAAATGGGCTGCATTTTGCAATGCAGCCGATTTTTGTTGCAAAGGAGCGTAGGAAGGGAAGTCATTGCAGCAAGGAGGTGTATGTGGGGACAGCAAGATGGACTCCTAGAGAAGTACTTTCGAGAAGGAACTTGGAAAGGACTTAAGAAATATGTTGACCAATTTCCACTCATTGGTACGTGCCGAAATTAAGAAAGCGAGGCTTAAGCGCTAAAGAAATAAATTGTCCTTCTCGGAAGGTTTGGAAAAGTCTGCGACTTGATTTTTTCCATATGAGTCGAGAGCGGCAGATGGACGCCCTTAAAGAGGAGACCTCTAAAACATCAAAAAAAGGGAGACGAGCGCCTTGACCATGGGGTTCTATGGCGGTCCTCTACCCTCGGCGGAGAAGTTATGATGGTGCGAAGGGTCGCGCGGTTCGAGCGCAGGTACGCTCGCATCGTTAGCGCTGTAGAAATTGTTTATTCGTTAATCTGCATCTATTTCTAAATTTACGCTACGGTATTGGATCGATCGAAGACGGTCCAGACTCCCCCGTTGAGAGGATACGATCAACAGCGATTACTAATTAAACTATTGCGGACACGAGTCCGTCAGATTGGATTTGATCGGTAAGGGTGCTAACATTCTTACGTTGCGATCAAATTCATTTTTTGCGGTCTTAAGCGTAACAGTTCGCACGATTCCATCCTTGTTGGGATGGGTTTTAATGACTCTGCCCGGGACCCATTGCATCGGTGGTAGGTTGTTCTCCTTGAGGATGACCAGAGACCCCTCCTTGATGCCGTGATCGCCATTGGTCCATTTATGGCGTACGTTGAGTTCACTGAGATACTCTTTGTACCACCTAGACCAAAAATCCTGTCGAACCTTTCGAATGTGCTGCCAGGTTGACAATCGATTTATCGGCGTAGTGGTAACATCGATTTCAGACAAGCTCGTTAACGAATCACCGACAAGAAAATGACCCCGAGTGAGGGACGACAAATCATTTGGATTAGAGGAAATGGGTGTGAGTGGACGAGAATTCAAAATTGCTTCAACTTCGATGACGAACGTATTGAATTCCTCGAAATGTGAATAAAACATCTCCTACTACGCGTTTCATGTGGTGCTTGAAGTTTTTCACGGTTGATTCCCACAGACCTCCAAAATGAGGTAAAAGCGGAGATGTGTGTGACCACCGAATTCCTTGATCGTTTAAAAAAATGCGAAATTTTGTGTCGTGAAGGATCGGAGTGAAGGCCTTCATTGATTTCCTTCAATTCGTTATTGCCTCCGACAAAATTGGTCCCGTTATCTGAATGGATTTCTTGCGGTCGCCCACGTCGAGCTATAAATCTACGGAGGGCGGCTAGGAAGCCCTCAGTGATCAGATCACTGACTACGTCCAAATGGACGGCCTTGACGACGAGGCAAACGAAGACGGCAATGTATACCGTTATTCTTGCTCGGTTTCGAAATTTCCTTTCCTTTATGAAGAAATGACCGCAATAATCGATTCCCACGTTTAGGAAAGCGCGGGCTGGCGTGATGCGCACGTACGACAGATCGCCCATTCGATATTGCACCGAGGGAGGATTAGCCCGGAAACATTTTATACACCTCCGTATGATTTTTCGGACCTGGTTTCTTTCGTCCAATGGCCAAAATCGTTGTCGCAACGTGTAAAGTGTCGTTTGCACTCCTGAGTGAAAGTTCCGCCGATGATGATCTTCAATGATGAGATCCGTGACGTGATGAGACCGCGGAAGGAGCATCGGATGCTGTTGAGAGTAAGGGAGATTCGCGTGCTTTAGGCGACCACCTACTCTCAATATGCCTTCCTTGTCGAGGAACGGATCTAAAGAAGCGATCTTACTTGTGGTCGCAACTCTTTTTCCTTGACTCAGGTCATTAGATTCTTTCGCGAAGCATGATCTCTGCGTTTGTCTGATGATCACCCTTTCCGCGTTGAGTAGCTCGTCGAGTTGGGGCGATCCTCTGCGTAACCCCTTCTGTTTGAATCGCAGGCAGTAAGCAAGAATTCGTTTCATCTTGTTAAATGACGAGAAACGTTGAAAGATCTCGCAATCCGTGCTTGTAACGAGGCAAGTCTCCCTCCGTATTTCTGGCAGCTCTTCCGGGGCTGCGATTGAAGTTGCGAGCCACAAGTCTTCTTCCTGCGTTATCCACGGTGGACCATGTTTCCAGCGGGAATTTTTTACGAATTCTGCGGGTGATTGACCTCGTGATAAAGCATCCGCGGGATTGTCCGCGGATCGAACATGACGCCATTGTTTGGATTTCGTTTTCTCGTTGACATCGCCGACGCGATTGGCGACGAAAGTTTTTAGCTGATGTGGAGAGGTGTTAATCCAATGTAGAGTAATCATCGAGTCGGTCCAAAGGATAATGTCATCGATGTGTACCTCGACCGTGTCTTTTATTTGATAACACAATTTTGCGAATAATTGTGCTCCACATAATTCTAACCGTGGCAGTGAAACGGTTTTTAGTGGGGCGACGCGCGATTTCGAACAAATTAAATTGCATTGAATGTGCCCCTCGGAATTCTTCGATCGGATGTAAAGGCAGGCTCCGTATCCCCTTTCGCTAGCGTCGCAGAAACCGTGAATCTGGACGTTAGTGGGCTGAGCGATGAGTACCTTTCGATCAAAAGAAATATCGTGAATCAGGTTCAATTGTGTGCAAAAATTTGTCCATTTAGTATGTACGGTAGACGGTACCGATTCGTCCCAATCAAGTTTCAGTTGCCAAAGTCCTTGCATTAGTTCCTTGGCATATAATATGATTGGTCCTAAAAGGCCTAATGGATCAAATATTTTTGCTATTTCCGCGAGAATTTGTCTTTTGGATGCCGTGGAGCCCATCGTTGGGGGTTTCACGGTGTACGTAATCGTGTCGTTCCACGATTCCAAAAGAGGCCCAGAGTTTTTAGCGTATTGTCCTCGCCAAGTTGCAGTTTCAAATGTACGCTGGTTTCCGGGAGACCTTGAAGCAGGCGTGGATCGGGGAAGCCCACTGTCGCAGATTCAATTTTTCCAAACGCAGCATCTCGATGACCTCGTTTCGAATTTCCAAGGCATCCTCGATTGTGTCGGCACCTGTGAGTAGATCGTCTAAGTATAGATCTCTCTGCAGGATTTTGGCTGCCGTGGGATAACGGTGTTTCTCATCATCTGTTAATTGGTGTATCCAATGGATGGCGAGGAAGGGAGCAGATGCTAACCCGAATATGAGGGTGTTAAGCCCATATGTCTTAACGACACCGTTGGAATCTGTCCACAGGATTCGCTGAAACATTCTGTCTGATTCCTGTACTAAAAACTGCCGGTACATTTTGTCTATATCCCCGGTTAGGACAAAGTTATGCGTGCGGAATCGAGTAGTTAAAGTGAATATATCCTGTTGGATTGTCGGACCGACCATTAAAGTTTCGTTTAAAAATATTCCGGTGCTGGATTTGGCCGAGCCGTCGAAGACAACGCGCAACTTGGTCGTTGTACTGCTCTCCTTAACCACGGCGTGATGCGGTAGATAAAATCCGTTTTCCTGCACGGGATCTGAAACGGCCATGTGCCTGAGCGATTTATATTCGTCGATGACTGCGGCGTATTGTTCGCGTAATGCCGAATTGTTGATGAATTTTCGATTCAACGCGTTCAATCGTGTTAAAGCCCTTGCGCGTGATTCTCCGAGATTTATATGTTCCTCTCGGAAAGGCAGGGCGACTACGTAACGGCCGTCGGTATTTCGCGTCGCGTGTTTCTGGAAATGCTTCTCGCAAGCAATTTCCTCTGACGAAAAATGAGGTTTCGTCGGTCCTTCTTCGATCTCCCAGAATTTAGTTAGATCGAACTGCAAATTCGTGAGATAGGTGACTGCCGAAATTGGTGATCTGAGAATGGGCATGATCACGCCGCCGCCGATTATCCAACCCAGGCGGGTTTTCTGAAGGATTAAATCCGAGCCTTCGCGGGATAAATTTATTTGACCGATACAAAACAGTGATAACGACGGTCCGGAGCCCAAAAGTATGTCTATAGGTCCTGGCTTATGGAAGTCAGGATCGGTGAGTCGGATATTTGCGGGAATATCGATGGATTCTCGCGGAATGATTTCATTTGGTATGAAATCCGTTTCATCGTGAGGAAACGGATCGTCCATTCGTATGCGTTGTGAGCCGATCGTATGGTTACATCTAACGTGTATTTGGTGGTCGTGCTCATGTCATTAAGAGCACCCACTGGGATGGAGCATCTTTCCTTCGGCAACTGCAGGGATGTCGTTAATTTTTCGGTGATAAAGTTAGCGGTGGAGCACGTCTCGAGAAGAGCTCGACAAGGAACGAGTTGTCGGTTCTTATCGATAACGTAGATGATTGCGCTTGGCATCAATTGTCCGATACGTGCTCGTGTAGTCGTGGAAATGCAGCGATGATGCTTCCGAAGAGTTGGCGTTAATCATGATTGACTATTCGACGCCTTTTTCCCGAAATGGCCGTGTAGAACGGTGTTATGGCGCTGATGGCAAAGCATGCACTCTCCGGATTTGCAATTCGCCAATTCGTGATTTCTGCGAAGGTAATTAATGCGTAGGGATGCATTTTGTATGACTTTGTGCCGCTCGCTGACGCCTAAGGCGCGAAAGGGTTCGCAACGATACAGCGGATGCGGTTGGTCCTTGCACATTGGACACGATTTCTTTGCGACCGTTAAGAATGTTTGTTTGCCCGATATGTTCTAGTTTTTGTTCCGAGGATCAATGTTCAAATAAGGAGGTTTTTTCGGTGTCTCGTTTGGATAATCGCGCCGCGGTCCGATATAAAAACTCCAACATGTCTTCGAGACTCGGGAAGACGTCCTTACGTAGAGTTTCGTCTCATTTCTCTATCGTGGATTTGTGGAGTTTTTCCTCTAGATTTTGCACGACAATTTCTTCGGTTACGTTGATCCCGAGCGACGAGAGCGATAAGAGATGCTGTTGCGTCTCGTCCGCGAGTTTGACCAAACCGTCGGCAGTTTCTTTCGTTTGGACTGGTAACCTCAAAAGTAAACTGAGATGCCGCGAGGTAATGAGCCGCCTATCCTCGTACGCGCGTTGCAACAGATCCCACGCTCGAGGGTAATTAGCCTCCGTTACGGATAATACTTGGATCTTTTTTGCCGCTTCTCCCTTTAGTGAAGATTTTAAATACTGTAGCTTTTCGATGTTCGCTAAGTCGTCTTGAACGACGATCATTGACGTGAACGTGCCCTTAAACGGCAACCATTCTTCGTATCGGCCGTCGAACGATGGAAGAGACGCGGTGGGCAATTTTATGCGTCTTCGACAGGCCATTACGGTGGCCGGTGACGAAATTACGTTTTCCGTCGGTGGTTTGGTTCGGAAATATTCGCGATTTCCGTCTGCGTTCTTGTAACCGGTTCGACTGATACTTCAGCAGGGGCGTCGGTATCGTTTGTCGAATTTTGCGCGCATCCCGGTATGACGCGGATGAGATTTTCGGCTTCGGCTAATAAATCGAGATAATCCTCTTGTATCGCGAATCGCTCGGCGGTGTGGTCCGTTTCTTCGTCGAGTAGATCCAGCTCATCAAGTATTTCGTCTAGTTTCGCGAAAGTTGCCTTGAATTTTTGCATACGGAGATCTAATCTGAGTCTATCCGGACGCTGCTGCTTAAATTCGTCGAGGAATTTCCGAAACACGGTTATCGCGGCCTTGAGGGTACCGCGTTTTTTGATGAGGATTTTGACGGTATCTACGTTAGCCATCGTGAAGCGAAGTTAATTGATAACAAAGGGAAGGAAATTGGCGAAAGGAAAGCGATGATTCCTATGATGTAACGAGCTTACCGTTTCGATGCCTTCGTTGCCGTCCGCTGTTGTATGAATATGACGTAATCCCAGCGGTCCGGTCCCTTGATGATGTGGATGCTGCAGCCTCTCGTCCTTATCGAATGGAAGGACGGGCGTACTGCAGGAGGGTTGTTGAGTGATAGGAGGCCTGGGCGGATCGCTGAAGTTGGCGACGATGCAACTTGGATCCTTGTCCCCAGATGAAATCAGAGTGATTTCAACAATGGGGGGGACAAGAGAGCGGTGAGAGTCACCGCTTTAGTGATCGAAATGCGATTGCTCGATCACTCACGAATGTTAACGTACACACGGATTAGTCGCTGGATCTGGCTCAAAGGACCATATGTACCGCGCACTACAGTGCGACGGATCTCGCGCTAACTTAAACGGAAACTCACGCGAGTAGTTTTGTTGTGATAAGTAGCGTTTATTTGCGTTTGCGGAGCAGCGAACCGTGTGAGAATGTTATTGTGTTACGACCCGAGCAAAAGTGTTCACGTTTGAACTGATGCTTAGTCGCGTCGGTGCCGGAGAAAATGCCTTTTTCGGAGGATGAACAGATTCTGGTTTTCCGATGAAGATCTCGGAGTATGGAGACCTCGGAGAAAGTTTTGAGAGGGTAGAGTTTTGTGAGGATTTCCGAGGATAGGTCGAGATAAAAAAATGGGCTGCATTTTGCAATGCAGCCGATTGGTTGCGAAGGAGCGTAGGAAGGGAAGTCATTACAGTCAAGGAGGTGTAGGTGGCGACTGCAAGATGGACTCCTAGAGAAGTACTTCCGAGAAGGAACTTGGAAAGGACTTAAGAAATATGGTGACAAATTGCCACTCATTGGTACGTGCCGAAATTAAGAAAGCTAGGCTTAAGTGCTTGAGAAATAAATTGTCCTTCTCGGAAGGTTTGGAAAAGTTTGCGACTTGATTGTTTCCATATGAGTCGAGAGCGACAGATGGACACCCTTAAAGAGGAGACCTCTAAAACATAAAAAAAAGTGAAACGAGCGCCTTGGCCATGGGGTTCTATGGCGGTCCTCTACCCTCGGCGGAGAGTTATGATGACGCGAAAGGTCGCGCGGTTCGAGCGCAGGTACGCTCGCACCGTTAGCGCTGTAGAAATTACTTATTTGTTAATCTGAATCTATTTATAAATTTACGCTACGGTATTGGATCGATCGAGGACGATCCACACACGCTAGTTATGTACCGATTGAGCGACAGCCGTCCTAAGACGCCAAATCTCAAGGAACTTTGAGCCTCCCTTCCCTAAGGTCTCGGGCTCCCCCCGAGAGCGGAGCTGGAAGACGAGGGCGAAGGGTTTATTCCCGGCTTCTCCGAGGCCCGTCCTTGGAGAAGACTCCCCCAAAATGTGTCTCTACTCCAAAGGGTCTCGCGGCCAGGGCGAAGGGTCAGTTAGCTCAGATGGTTTGGCCACCGAAATGGCCGCCGAGAGGGGCGAGGTAAGGGCATTTAACTCCCGTTACTTTAACTTGTCCGGAAGGGACCCGATTTCCTTCCGCTGAGAGGAAAGGTTTGCCTTGATAAATAAAAGAAAATAAACTGCAAATTGAAGGGTTAATAACAGTACGATTTATTCACCCGAGATAGACTTCGATTGTAGAATGCAATAGACAGAATCAATTTTAACATTGGACCGATCGGCTGAAACCCGGCAATTATTCGATGAAGTGCCGTCGATGCGCGAAAAATAATGATACTTAAAATGGGCTGTCGAATAATAATAATATTGCCCGCGACAAATAAAGGCAAATAATTAATAATTGTAAATGCGCGTTCCGGACAATATAACATCCAATCGGGAATTCTCTTCCGTCGGGAAGACTGTCGCGGAGCGCGAGGAACTCTCACTAAATGTAACGCATCGGGACTTTAAATTTTAAGAGTCGCGATCTTAACACGTTGACTGCCACGCGCATTTTATTTGACTGCTATGTCACCCGAATATGGGTGACGTGGCAATCAACGTGTTAAAGGAGATAGCTCGCGCGAGGGATTTAGAACAAATTCACGGAAGGTATATGATTCGAGCTCCATGTAGGAACTTTAATAAAAGACAGACCTGAAAGAGTGGCTGGCAGTAAAATAATAAAAACGAGATAAGGAATCGAGGAATATTATTGTAAAATATACGCGAACCGAACTTGTTCTAAATGGAACGCTGAAGGGATTTAGAAATATTAATCGGTTCGAAAAGGAACTTAAATCGCAAATAATCGCGGGAGGGACGTACTTTAGACTGAAACGGGGAAGGGTCGGTTCTCAGATCTTTTCAAAGGGAAGGAAACAAAATATATGAAAGAGAGGAACATAGGAAAAATTAGTCGGAGGTACTATCGCACATTAAATAGCGCGTGAGTAAAACAGGACGGTTCCGCGGGACTTAACATTTTCTAGACCGTCTTAATAAAGTGAAGATATAGAAAGGAAGACTGGAAATGTCTCAGGATTTTCGAAATGGTCCTAGGATAAATCTTAGACCCAAGGAATCGAGCTTTTTAGGAAAGCACTTCGTTGAGGAACGATTAACAAGATTATTAAAGAAAATCGCTCCGGAATCGGAAAGGAGACAAACGTTAGATCCCGAGAATGCGACAAAGAGAGAAAATTATTAAAAGGATAGTCTACGGCCAAAAATCGGCGCGATTTCGTCGGACAAGGGAATATGACGAGAAAATCCGAGGGACATGCGACTATCGCAGCGCGGCGCTCGCTCCGCGTTACGCAATGCAGACACGGGCTCTGTTCGGCCCCGAGAGAGAAGGGAAATGAAAAGCGCGCTCGCAACGAGTGACACAGGCGGCCCTCTGGCCGCCTCGCGGCTTCCTCGCCCGTTGCTCCGCGAACTCGAGATTTTCGCCTAAATAGGAGGATTGAAATCGGGAGTCCGACAGATACGCGGGACCCAGATCGCATGATCCGAACCGCCAAATGGGACTCCATCTACCGAAATCTTTATTTAATGAAGCCCTGGAATTTTAAATAGGGGAAGCCTCGCCGCGCGGTCGCCTAATTAGGCCAAGTTCTGGGGAAGGTTCCGGTTTCCCCGGACTCCATACCTCCTCCTCGTCCTCCCGCAACACGTGGTTCCCGGCGGTCGGCCCTAAGAGGCCCTGAAACCGACGGAACCGAAAGAAGATAAGGGATTTGGGGAAGGTCCACCCCGCGTGACCCGTTCCTCCCCCGAGAATTTACTCGGGCGGTCGCGCCGACCGCGACCTGGGGCGGCCGTTAGTCGTCCCGCGCGACTAGCGGCCCCTGAAAAAAAAAAGAAATAGAAAAGGAAGAGGGATAGCGACAGAAAGCCCGCGATAGCTAATCGCGACGCTAACGGAGGACGGAGGAATGTGTGGCCCCGGGCCCCGATTACCTTGAGGCCCTAAGGGCTTCCCGGCCCCAGCTCGGCTGGCGGTACTCCGGCTGTCTTGGCGTCGGCGGCGTCGTCGGTCTCCGGCGAGGTGGCGTTCGGGAGGAGGGGGAGGCGCGCACGATCCATGGGTAGAAACTTCGGACGAAAAAGGACAGGCCGCGGCCTGCGGCCCGTTTTGTATCGGTTCCCCCTCCCTTGGTCCGGCGGATTCCACGGGGTCCCATTGGCCTAATCTTTCGCGGCTTGATCCAGTTACGGCGTCGGGCTTCTTGACGGGGATCCTCGGCCGGCGCGCTCCCGGGACGGGGCGTCGCCGGGGGCCGACGGGCTGCCGGCTCGCGCCGTACGCGAGGATCAGGGTCGGCACCTGTGAGGGCCTCCCCCCCTAGGGCCGGTCGGCATATTTCCCGATGATGTCCTACGAGTCCTGGTCTGGTCCTGGTTGACTTGGGGCTTGATCGGGGCGGTGGCCCCAGGTGTCCCTCCGTCGAGGAGGTCGCCCTGGGTGGCCTCGGTTGTCCCGGAGGCGCCATGCGATCCAAATCATTGTGGATCTTCTTGACCCGTCCGCCGCACCAATACATGGCCGCGGACGAGCTCCTCGGGGACGCAGAGATGCTTCCTCGAGGGTGTCGGCGGTGGTCGGGGCCTCGCAGGTGGACTCCTGCCCGCCAGTCCGACGCCTGGCGGGGAAGCCGGCGCCCTCCCGCGGACGGACCTCCTCACGCCGCCACGGCGAACTGAGGTCCTGCCCCCGCGGTTCCGGCATCCGGCGGCCTTCGCAGGTCGGACCCCTGCGTGGTACAGGTGGTTCGAGGGGAGAAGCAGGTGTCGCCCTTGGTGGTGTTAGGTGGCCTTCGACGCCGTCCCCCAAGTCATTCGAGGGAGTGCCCCGCAGCCGTTTCGCCGATCGTTGTCTTGACGGCCCTGGTGTCTTGTTTAGAGTCATCCCGCGGCGGTCGAGCATCGCGCGCGCCGAGCAGGGCCGTCGCGCTTACTGGCTACTATATGGGGCGAAGCCTTGAAACGTCTAAATATTCGCGCTAGGCGAAGGAAATTAAAATTTGGTTTGTACAGGGCCTAACATGGCTTAAAGCCGAAGAGGCGATGAAAATAATGGCACTATTATATTTTAGGTTCCTTCAGGTACGCCACTGAAGAGAGGGATGAGTTAATCGAATCCAATATACCTGATTAAATAATTAAAACGCCTCTTTTCGGAAAAAGGGAAAGGAAACTTACTTCGGGGACGACTAACTCCTCTTAACATTAATTAAGCAAAACGACGCAAGGGAAAGAAGGATTCTCAGCCTACATCCCTACCACGCTTTCTCGAGTTCGTATGCCCTAAATAAAGCAAAATAAAATAAATGAAGATAAAAAGGTATGATTGATATAAAGTACATTCTGGCCAACGGCCCTCACCAGCCCCGCCCCCTTCAGTCACTGTCGCCCGGACCCATAGTTCTCCGTGGCCGGTTTAGGTGGCGGTAAAATGGCCCCGCTTTGTGACAGCATTTACCCCCTTCGAAATTCACAGAATTCGAAAACCGCGGAATAACCTCGTTGAGGAACTGTGCGTCCCTCGGTGACCGAGTATTGCCGCTCTCGATCCGAGCCGAACAGTTCTCTGGACAAGAAGTCGTTCTGTAGAGTTCCATCCCACACTCGATGACCGAGCATTGCCGCTCTCGATTCGAGTACGGACTCTCAATAAGAACGAATGCGTTTGATTTGATTATTTTCAGGTCCGTGTTCCAGTGGGCCTGGCACAGCGACCACAACTACATCCTATTTTCTTAAAATCCTGCCTACAAAAATCCTACACTTGTATCTTACAAATCGTACGTTGCGATTAACAGCAGAATTCCTAATCCTCAAAACCTTAACCCAGCCAATATCCGAGGCTGGATAACATAATTTAAGTGACACTAGCTAGACCAGTTTACCGTATACGCATAGCGAGCTTTTGCTCGGTAGTAAGCATAGGTCTTGGTGTTGTACGGAAATTCGAATCTCGTCGCTGTTGTTGAACGTTGACGAGGCGTAAGGTTGGTGTGCATGAGTTTCACAGTGTGCTATAGACTCATCGAAGATTACGGGTGTTTCAATGTTCAACGTTTCCTCCTCCATACTTCCACCTCCTCCATGTCAAACGATGCAGCAGCAGCAGAACCAACGTTTTACAGCCTTTTTGACGTGACCTTGAGTCCTGGACTTATCAGCAATAGCACGTTCTGACGTATCAACGCTTTAAGAAGCGGACGATGACTGATGTCTTTTCGACATATCGGTCTATTATCATAGCTGTCGCCGATCTTTCTGTTGTAAACGATTCCCATCGTTAAAGGGATTTTACATGCAGTCTTATCGTTATGACCTCTCCTTGAAAATTCACCAAATCACCGTCTTGATCGACTATCCAAAGCTGTAGGTGGTCTATCGTTTTCGTTGCGATCGGTAGGTAGATGACGTGCGATGGCACTTGTATGACTTGTGACGAATTACAATAATCGGAGTGTCGTGTCGATGAGAGACACGACGGGAGGGGGGAAATTCCGAGCCCGCAGCGCCCGGACGATTGCTCGTCACCATCGCTCGATCGTCTAGGCGGATCCGTTCGAGCCACTCAAAATTATTTTTCCCGGTTTTGGGAACGAGACACTAAGTTGGGCGCCAGGCCTCCCCGGAGGTCAAAAATTCTCAACGGCAAACTCTCAACTCTCGAAAATCTCAACGACTCAAAATTTCAGTACTCTCGAACAAATCTCGACAAACTCAAAATTGACTCAAAGGACTGGGCTCGAACGATCTCCGCCTCGACGATCGTCGCGGCGCGGCCGACTAGCTCAGAGCGCGTACGCGCCAAGGTTCGGAGAGGGCGAGGGTAAGACCAAGATGCGGGGGACAAAGGGGAGAACTTCAACAAATTTGGGGAATTTATCTTAGGCTCGGGGAAACAGGGGAACTCAGCCACTCCTACTCAAAAGAAAACCGAATTCAAATCTGGTACCAACTTTTAACAAATTTATTCTAACAATAAAAAGAAATAGAAAACAATTAGATTAACAAAATGACGTGAGAAAACAGAAATGTGACAAGAAAATAGGATTCGGCGGAAGGCCGCCCAAAAGACAATTAAATTAGAATGGTAATTCTCGCGAGACAATTACGCGAGAGGTAATTAAGGCACGGAATAGAAAATTAGTGGAAAATCAGATATCTTTGGAAAATTAATAGTTTTCTCGGTATATCGCCGGGAAAGACAATTTAACGCGAAATATTCAAAAGGGGCGCTGCTCGACACAGATTAGAGGGTTCGTCAACTCTCAGAAACTATTTCCGCAGGCTCCGATTGGCCACAATGCAAAAACAATTCTATAATTCAAATCACTAAAAGAAATACGCAATAGGTTCACTATAATAAACAATATGGGTCACCTAAGTTCCAAATCGCACGCAATCAAAATACAATTTCAATAATTCACACATTTGCGCTCGCGTTCATGGACTAATTGACTCAAAAATTTCCGCAACGTTATACTAGATGTTGGAATTATAAACCTGAAGATTGAGGTTTATAAATGAAACAAAAAC
>NW_019394918.1:0-28515 GCF_000612105.2 Orussus abietinus | reverse complement strand
TATTATGTGTATAAAACGGAAAGACGTTTATAAAACGTTTCTCATAACTGGGTACACCGAATCATTTAAAATTTCAGTACATGATTATGAAGGCTCTAAGAAAGAACGCGATGATAGTGAAACTTCATTATTCCAAACGAAAATTTTTTATTTATCCTAGACCAGAACGAAAAGTACACTTTTTTCGTGAAAAATGAAATTTCGTCATTCAGAATAAAAATTCTCTACTTATCCTAGACTAGAAGCAAAAGTACATTTTTTTTATGAAAAATGAAATTTCACGAGGATCGCGTTCTCCTTAGGGCCTCCGTAATCACGTGTTAATGTTTCAGATAATTCGGTGCACCCAGTTTGGGAAAAACTTTTCTAAATATTTTCACGTTTTTATGTATATGGAATGACCCTTTCATATCACCTTAAATCTTTAAACGTCCCTAATTTATTCGCGGAATAATGACTCGGTTTAACAGACACTTCATGTCCGCGGGGTTTACGATTACTCGTAAAATGAAGACCCAGTTACAATCAACGTTAATATAATCTGCCATGTTTGAGGCGGAATTGCGGAAATTAAATGGCTCCGTCGGTTCGGAGAGAATCATTTTACCGAGGGTAATACTCAACTACGTTGTCTCGCTCGAATGTTATTAATACATTATTTGCAACGAAGCGTCATTAAGCTGAAGCGAAATACGTCGTGAAACTTGATCGACGTCGATAAAGAAGATTTTTCTAAATACCTACGTTGCCGATGTTGGTTTTTATATTGACAGCCGTGTCGAATTATATTGGGTATTGTACCAAATGGCAAACTCCACCTGTCGTTTTCGTGCAATAATTATAAATAAATCGAGGTAAAACTCCAGAAATCCTCTGGATTCATGATTTCTGAGGCCCTAATTGACTGCAGAGGGACTCACTGCGCCATCTGTGATTTCCAGGTCAATTAAATTTTCACTCCGAGACCTCCGCATTGCATTATGCGAGATTTTCCTAATGGAAAATAATGCAATGGCGGCGTCAAAATATAGAAAATTATCCTAAAACTTTCTGAACTGTCTGAATGTTACTAAATATGATATGTACTTGCGAATTTTTCACGTTATGACGTTTACTGACAGTGACAGAATTTTCAGCTCCACCGAGAGGAGATTCTTTATCCATCCGTGTCATGTTTTTTTTTTTCCCGTCTACGCACTTTCATCCGCGTTCATTCCAGAAATAGCGTAAATATGACGAATCGGAGCTTTCGGAATTTGTTGATTTTTTTCCGGTTATTTTTCCAGCGACTCTGCGAAAGCGAGAGAGTCTACGTGTTTCCGGAGGGTTCGCAAAAAACTCCGCACTTGGAGAATGGAAAACGCGAAAATAACTGCGAGAGTAATGGCTGATCCTTGAAAAGGAGTGAAATTCAACCCAGAACACTAAATTCGACCTTAATGGAATAAAGTTATTCTTTTCATATAAATTAAACAATTCATTGATTGACATCATTGAAAAGGAGTCAAATTCAACCCAGGGCACTAAATTCGTCCTTAATGGAGTAAAGTTACTCTTTACAATATGAATTAAACAATTTATCATTCACTGATTGACATCATTGAAAAGGAGTTAAACTCAACCCAGGAAACTAAATTCGCTGTTAATGGAATAAAGTAAGTCTTTACAATATAAATTAAACAATTTATCATTCTCTGATTGACATCATTCAAAAAGAGTTAAATTCAACCCAAGGTACAAAATTCACCAGTAATGAAATTAAGTTATTCTGCACCGTATAAATTATGCAATTTATCATTCATTGATTGACATCATTGAAGAGGAGTTAAACTCAACCCAGGAAACTAAATTCGCTACTAATGGAATAAAGTAACTCTTTACAATATAAATTAAACAATTTATTATTCACTGATTGACATCATTGAAAGACCCCAGTCATACAAAACATTTCGTTTCATTTTAATACAAGTATTTTTTAAATATTATCTACCTAGAATACATTATAAACGTTTTAGAAATATTTAAAATAAAAATCACACGTTTTGCTCCCGTAATGAAATAGCGGAACGAAAATATTAGAAAAACTTCTTGTGTTATTTGATACCAAATGAAGTGTCCGTTAATAGTCGTAAAGTAAAAAATGTGTTCATAAATTAAAAAAATATAATTTCTATATATGTGCCCATAATTATGAAAGTGGTCTAAGTCATATATTTTTTGTTTCGAAATTACATTGAATTAATTTAGTTTGAAATAATGTGGCGTGAAATAACTGATAAACTCATTTTTGTTCAATTTTGATTTAGACCACTTTCATAATTATGGGCACATATGTTTATAAATTATTGAAACTAAATATGTCATTGAGATTTTCAAGAAATATTTCAGATATATTCGAATGAAATCTACGAGACATCTTAAAAAATCTGTCGCTTGAGATATTTAGCAAGGATTACAAAGTAACGTTTAGAAATTATTCTATGCTATTTAGAAATTATTCTATGCTACTAGAGATAGGCTGACTCTTTCATATTACCTTATAGATGGATAAAACGATGCAGGCTGTCCTGAAATCTAGGGGAAAAGAAAATTTGTCTTCCTCGGGAAATAAAGGACGGTGTAATGGCGGCTGGGGGCGGAAAAGGATACGTGGGTTTTTGCATGGACGAAGAACTCGGGTAATCGAATTCCTCTCGGCATTTTTTCGCAACAATGTCCGAACGATCCCACGGGCTGTAACTGACGTAGAAGGCACGGAATTCGATTTGGTTAAAAGTTAAATAATTTTTCGCCCTTCCGACCTAGATTCCTCGCGCGTTATCATCGTATCGACGAGGAAGCTCGATACTCTCGCGTTCGAGAGATAAAACTCGAATTACAATATCTGAACACCAAACTGATTGTATTCATGGTAGTATACATGATAGTATAGCTTCTGATAGAATACATGATAGTATAACTTCTAATAGTATACATGATAGTATAGCTTCTGATAGTATATATGATAGTATAGCTTCTGATAGTATACATGATAGTATAACTTCTGATAATATACATTATTGTATAGCTTCTTATAGTATACATTATAGTATCTATTATCAGAAGCTATACAGCTTCTGATAGTGAGACATCAAAATGATAATCAGGTTTTATAATTTCCTTCTCTCTCTTAGGGTTTAATGAAAATCTCAATAATATAAATTACATTGAATTAATTTCGTTTGAAATAATATGGCGTGAAATAACTGATAAACTCATTTTTTTTTTAATTTTGACTTAGACCACTTTCATAATTATGGGTACATTTGTCAATTAATTTGCAGTTTTGTAAAAAGAAATTGTGAAAGTTCAATTCAATCTCGTTTGAAATACACATTAATGGACTTCATTTATCAACATATCCTTTCTAGGACTCCGCTCTTGAGAATTAGAAGCGATACAAAATGTACTTAATTTGCAATGTAAAATGTAATTAATTTGCAGTTTTGTAAAAATAAATTGTGAAAGTTCAATTCAATCTCGTTTGAAATACACATTAATGGATTTCATTAATCAACATATCCTTTCAAGGACTCCGCTCTTAAGAATTAGAAGCGATACAAAATGTACTTAATTTGCAATGTAAAATGTAATTCACTTGTTAATTAATTTGCAGTTTTGCAAACAGAAATTGTGAAAGTTCAATTCAATCTCGTTTGAAATACACATTAATGGATTTCATTAATCAACATATCCTTTCTAGGACTCCGCTCTTAAGAATTAGGAGAGATACAAAATGTACTTAATTTGCAATGTAAAATGTAATTAATTTGCAGTTTCATAAAAATAAATTGTGAAAGTTCAACAAGATGATCGACAGTGTCAAAATTGCCGAAAAGGTGTGACATCAAAATGACAATCGGGTTTAATAATTTCCTTCCCTCACTTAGCGTTTAACAAAAAGCTAAATAATTTGTCAAGCTTTTGCCCCGTCGACACTCTTTTGAAATCCACATTAATGCTCTTCACTTATCAATATATCGATTCCTTTCTAGGACTCGGCTCTTGAGAATAAGAAAAAGAGCACGAGTCGAGGTAGAATGGGGAATGGAGCAACGTGCCGTATCTCGCGACCCTTCAACAATTTTCTTGCGATTGGCTTTCGACATAAAAAAAAAAAAAGAAAATGCAGGAACGCTTTTCAAGCTGGCGGAAAATATTCCAGAGCTTCGGCCATCGTCTTGATTTAATTAGATGCTCAATTTCTTGCTCTTCTTTTTGGGTCTTAAGGACACAATGGAGGCTCTCAACGAGGCGACTCGAGATTTATGGAAAAACGTGTCAAAGGAGAGGAAATACAGATAAATCATCTCTGTGCCGTTCGGGGTGATCGATTCGACGTAATTGTTATAAAATATGACGTTTTGTACGTCATTGTAATTAATACTGAACAAGTAGTGTCTGATTATATACACTGCAAATTAGCGAGATGTCGATTGCTGATGTCGAGTCATCGAGAAAAGAGTGCAAAGGGTTAAGGTGAAGTGAAACCCCCGTCCAAATCAGTCGATTCGAATACAACACTTTTTTTAAGGGTATTAGACCAAACTGTCCGAAACTTTGACACATCACTCCTGATCATCTACGAATTGTCCTGACACATTCAAAGTTTGGATTTTAAAGAAAATTTTTTAACTCAGCCCAGACCAGAATCAAAATGGCGTCGAGCTCTTATATTTCGATCAATATACAATTATTGAAGGCTCTGATATGAGAAACGAAAATACAACACTTTTTTTTAAGGGTATTAGACCAAACTGTCCGAAACTTTGACACATCACTCCTGATCATCTAAGAATTGTCCTGACACATTGAAAATTTGGATTAAAAAAAAAATTGTTTAACACAGCCCAGACCAGAACGAAAATGGCGTCGAGCTCTTATATTTCGATCAATATACAATTATCGAGGACTCTGATAAGAGAATCGAAAGGGTCAGGACAATTTCACGACAATTTAGAACACTCTGGTAGTCGATAAACTCGCATTTGAACGGGATAAAGGCAAAAAAGTGTTGTATGCGCTTCTATGCTAAAACGATGGGAATACGAGGTCTCGGAGTGAAAATTTAATTGACCTGGAAATCACAGATGGCGCAGGGGGTCCCTCTTCGGTCAATTAGGGCTCCAGAAAGCATGAATCCAGAGGATTTCTGGAGTTTTACTTCGATTTCTTTATAATTATTGTACGAAAACGACAGGTGGAGTACGCCATTTGGTACAATACCTAATATAATTCGTCACAGCTGTCGATAGGAGAAAGAACGTCCGCAATGTAGGCATTTAGAAAAATCTTCTTTATCGACGTCGATCAAGTTCCTCGACGTGTTTCACTTCACCTTAAACGTTAAATTAAAATACGAATATGACGTTTTCCGTGGAATGTAGACGATCTGGCGAACATGAAATCTGAAAGATTGGTACCAAACAATTTATTTCAATTTCGCAAATTCTCGCGAGGGACATTTATGCCGAATTTCGTTATTTGCTTGTAAAGTGCCACGACGAAATTTTCCCGGGGAGCATAAAGACGTTTCTCTGTTTATTAGCAATATTGAGTTATATGGTGTATAGTGAAACCATACGCTGGTGTTCATACCTATGTTCATACCTCCTACGTAAAATGCAGTGTACACGCAGTAACAGTCGGAGGAATAATAGTAAAACCAGCCAGAGCTGGAAACGTGTACCGAGAAGGCAAGAAGATGTGGAAAAGGAACTTTTGTTATGCGCTCAATGAAACAAGTTTACGCATAAATCTCGGACATAATGACAATATAATGGAAAAATAACTGAAAGACCTCATGACGGAAATTTATGTCTGCTTAATAAATGTTAGTTTAAATGATATTCTCGGTAAGAATTTTGGCGGACTTCTGTAATTCATATAATAATTGCTTTATGAATGTTTTATTAATGAATGTAAACGAAATTTCTATTCCGATAATGACTTATAAATAACATTTTAGCAGCAAAACACTTATCAAATGATATAAAAACATCGAGGTATAAGTTGTCACAAATTATTGAGACTGACAGAATCAGAATAATGCATTCAATTCTCCTTATCAATAAATTATTAAATAAATCGTTAATTTTTACGCGTTTGCGAAAAAGTAAACATCACTTAAAATGCGCACGAGACGTGTGATAAAAACTAGTGAAGTCCTTCAAAATGTTACAAAATTCGGAACTTGTTCATATATTTAGAAAAAATGAATTTAAATCGTTTTATAAAACTGGTAATTTTGATATATCAAATGGTATGAAAATATTAAGATATAGGATGACAAATTATTCAGGCTGACAGAATGAGGAGAGTGCATTCAATTCTTCTTATCAATAAATTATAAAATAAATCGCTAATTTGTTGGCGAAAAAGTAAACGTCACTTATTGTTAAAATGTGCAGGGACATGTAAAATAAACAAGTGAAGTCCTTCAAAATGTCACAAAATTCGGAACTTGCTCCTACATTTATACAACATTTATACTAATTTAAATCGTTTGATAAAACTGGTAATTTTAATACATCTTCGTGCATTAGAGATGTACAGAATTTACAAACATTTTTAACAGGGAAAAGAAATTTAAAGGCGAGCCGGCGAGAAATGGAGCAAAGAATTTATTGCGCGGTACAGAATAAATCCTTTAAAGCACCGGACAAGTATGTAGCGGCACAACAATTGTACTATGAAATGTAGTGTACGAGGTAAAACGGAGCAACCATAATACCGAGTAACGCGGAATTGGAGGTCGAGAAAATAGTGCATTGCTGAATGTCGTAATGGAAGGCGAACATGAGTGTGCCAGGCAAATGCACGTCGTAATGTGGAGTGCCTCCAGCAATTATAGGCCTTTTCAATTAAAAATAGAAATTAAACTGGAGCAGAAATGGCGTGGGGTACAAAAGGCTCGATTTTAACCATTCATCCCGATATATTATGCTTAACAAAGAAATGCCGATTTATTCATACTCGGCAAATATAAAGAAGAATATCTTTATTTAAATCGACAATAATAAAGGAGGTACAGAAAACATGGAGTCGGGTTTACGAACAATTGTTGAAACGTCAATTTACGGTGAAGTGAAACATTCAATTCGTTCGATTTAAAATGGCGTCCAGCTCTCATATTTCGAGCGATATACAATTATTGAAGGCTCTGATATGAGAAACGAAAGGGTCAGGACAATTTTACGACAATCTAGAACACTCTGGTAATCGATAAACTCGCATTTGAACGGAATAAAGGCAAAAAAAGTGTCTTATGCGCTGCTATGCCAAAGCGATGGTAGTACGAGATCCCGGAGTGAAAATTTAGTTGACACGGAAATCACAGATGGCGCAGGGGGTCCCTCTGCAGTCAATTAGGGCCTCAGAAAACATGAATCCAGAGGATTTCTGGAGTTTTACTTCGATTCCATTATAATTATTGTACGAAAATGACAGGTAGAGCATGCCATTTAGTGCAATACCCAATATAATTCGACACAGCTGTCAATATAAAAACGAACGTCGGCAACGTAGATATTTAGAAAAATTTTCTTTACCCACGTCGATCAAGTTCCTCAGCATGTTTCACTTCACTTTAACGATAACATATTATTTTAATACACTAGGTAATTTATGAATGAAAAGAGTGCTTCTGTGAAATATATTGTTCATCTAAGTAATTAAATATACATTAGCTGCAGATATAATACATTCCAACTTTTAATTTACGATGGAGAAAAAATTGCTGTTAATTAGCTAACTGGTATATTAGTCTTCTTTGCGTTGCCGTTTTGTACGAAAAAAAAAAGAAACACTAATGAACTATATCATATACTGAGAATAAAGGGGTGCATTCTAAATCGCATATATCGGGAAAAAATGTAAATATATTTGTGATGTGAGAAAACTATAGATATGGCTAAAGTAGTCCTTGTGTCAATTTTATAATTCTACGTTTTTCTGATGAAAATAAAAGAATAATACAATGGACTCTATATTATCTTCTGAATATGGGGATGTATTACGTATCATATATCGTGGAAAAGTTTCTATAAAGCGCAGAATGGATGGTTGGTTGAATCCAGCAGTCGAAGTACAATTTATGCTTCGAAAGATAAATGCGATTGGCTGAAAAGTTTCGTGAAAAAGTTTGTTAGCGGAACTTTGAAAGTCGCGCGGAAGCAAAGTTAGTTTAACATTTTGAAGCGACATGTTTTTCTTTGCCCAATTTCATAGATGTCAATGTACATTCTCCTTTCTAGAAATTCTAGACTTCAGTCAAGTCTTCGTTTCCAAGGCTGTAAATTGTGTACAAATTCCTAATTATCTTTAAATATGTACGCAGCACAAAAAAGACTATACAGACATAAAAACTTCTCACGGTAATAAACCAAACTTTCAACGGAAAGGCAAATGTTTCTTTCATAAATTCCTAATAAAACAGAGATTTTTAACATTTTAATCAATTTTCTCAAGTTGACAATACCACGGGCACCCATTTCAAAATTTGCAGCAATTATTTTCCACGTGGATTTAAAAAAAAAACACTACTCGAGCATTAGCGGCGAACCAAACGATCAATTTCTGTAATTGTAACAATTGCCCATAGTGATATAAAAATTGTTCTGCATGTTTAAACATTTCTTCCCAATGCTGCTTGACTGAGGTGCAAATTTTGATCCCATTCCGAACTTTTAAATATACGCTCCTTTTTTGAAATTGGTATTAACATAAGGTAGAATACAGGTCCTACTGTTGATCATAAATGTGGCACATATTTTCATATCTTCAACATCTGTCTTTAATGTAAGACATCATTCCTATCATCCAATACACTAATCGAGAATTTATTATTATATTTATATTATTTTAAGTATGTGCGTATGGAATATTGCAGAGTCAGGTGGGAAAATATGGAAAACACTTTCACCAACGATTGTAAGATAATGCTAGGCTGTCTGGGGACTAATCCGTGTTCTTAGATGAAAAATTTAGTTGCAGCTAAACGTCACAGATGGCGACGGTGGTCCTAAACAGTCGTTAGAATAATGACTTCCCGAGATATCAACAATTTTACATCGACCTCTTCATAATTACTTCACTGAAATGACATATGGAACGCTTCAGTTCGTATAATTATCAACATAGACTGTAACAGACTTCAACATAAATATAAATGTCCATAACGTGACGCGCCAGCTTATGTTCCCCCTTGGGTATTCCATTTAGTTGCAGCCAAACGACACAGATGGCGACGTTGGTCCTAAACAGTCGTTAGAATAATGAGATCACGGGATTTCGACAGTTTTACATCTCTTCACAATTACGTTACTGAAACGACATATGGAACGCTTCAGTTCGTATAATTCTCAACGTAGACTGTAAAAGACTTCAACATAAATATAAATGTCCATAACGTGACGCGCCAGCTTATGTTCCCTCTTGAGTATCCCATTTAGTTGCAGCCAAACGACACAGATGGCGACGTTGGTCCTAAACAGTCGTTAGAATAATGACTTCCCGAGATATCAACAATTTTACATCGACCTCTTCATAATTACTTCACTGAAATGACATATGGAACGCTTCAGTTCGTATAATTCTCAACGTAGACTGTAAAAGACTTCAACATAAATATAAATGTCCACAACGTGACGCCGTAGCTTATGTTCCCACTTGAGTATTCTATTTAGTTGCAGCCAAACGTCACAGATGGCGACGTTGGTCCTAAACAGTCGTTAGAATAATGACTTCCCAGGATTTCGACAATTTTACATCGATCTCTTCATAATAACTTTACTGAATTGACATGTGGAACGCTTCAGTTCGTATAATTCTCAACGTGGACTGTAAAAGAGTTAAACATTTTAATATATCGACCTGGAATACATTTCTCAGTGCCTTTGATACCATCTTAAAAAGCTGCCATAAATGCAAGCGCTTGGAAATTTGGCTCTCCTTCGGAAGAAGTAAATCTCGCTCTAACGCGGAGCAATCGAGTTGGTCGAAAATGTCCATTAAATCTCAGGTCCTTGTAGTATGTGTACCCTAAAAGTAACGAGACTAGGAAACTACTACGAAGCTTCGGTTGATCGTTGTTCCGCGAATCGGGACGAGTCAGGAGAAGCTTTAAGTGCCGACAGAGGAAGTTCCTCTTCCTCGGGCGACCCTTTGAACATTACGCGTTCGCGTGCGAACGATTACCGACATGTCGGAGTTAGTACCTCCTGGAAACGACCTCCTCGAACATCGACGAGGAGCTTACCGAGCGAGAGCGAGCATCTCCGTTTCTTTCCGGTAATTAATCGCTAATTGCCGCCCCCGCGATTTCTAGGGACCCTATAAAAGGGAACCGAGAACGCGGAATTCTATTCCCTCGTTGCTGGAATTCCTGCTTGTCCAGGAATTTACGAGAGACGAGGAAACCTGGCCTTATCGACGTTCCTTCGATTGATCCTGATCGATTAGACACAATGAAACGATTCTGGAGATAATTAAATGGGGTGGGCGTCTGAAGATAGGAGACACTTAAACTGATATCAAAGGTTATTTTATATTCACAAATGTTGAAATATTTACAATACCCCAGGCACCGCGGAACGGGGAATATCCGTAAATTAATCGTATATAAATGTTTATTGAACGTATGAAAGATATATACTGATATCTATGAACTCTATTTTAGGTACCCAGGCACCGCGGAACGGGGAATATTCGTAAATTAATCGTATATAAATGTTTATTGAACGTATGAAGGATATATATTGGTATCTATAAACTCTATTTTAGATACCCAGGCACCGTGGAAAGGGGAATATCAGTAAATTAATTGTGTATAAATGTTTATTGAACGTACGAAAGATATATATTGATATCTATGAATTCTATTTTAGATACTCAGGCACCGCGGAACGGGGAATATCAGTAAATTAATTGTATATAAATGTTTATTGAACGTATGAAAGATATATATTGATGTCTATGAACTCTATTGTAGATACCCAGGCACCGCGGAACGTGGAATACCCATAAATTAATCGTATATAAATGTTTATTAGAAGCCTCAGTAATAATTGTAGAATATAATGAAGATAAAACATGACGGTATGATATGAACATGGCATTGTTTGGAAGCGATAGGAAATAACTTTAGAAATATACGTTGAAAACGTAGGCGTCTATCAGTATTTTACCCTATATAGGCTGCTTCTTTCCTATCACCTTAAAAGCCTCAGTATACTCTTATTTAATTACATGTTCCTCTGTACGACTTTGGCAAAATGTACAAATTGAAATATTAAAAATCACTTCGATCCGTTATTCCACGTTTTGATCACTACCATTAGCAAATGGACATGCCTCTACGGTCATATTAACACCATAAAGAATTCATTTTCGGTTTGCGGCGGATTCCCTTTCGATTTCGGTTTACCTCTGTCGACGGTAATGGAATTTATAAAATTGCGTGCGATCTTGCATTTTAATTCCACACGGGATCAATCACTGACTATCTCTTGTGTCAAATGCAGAGCTTTTTTGTTCAATACTCATTTGAACACGTGATATCAATTTACCAGTTTTAATGAGAGTACATTTTCATCTCTGGATGATATTTTCCGGATTCATTTACATAATATTCCCCACGTTCCAAAAAATACATAGAGAATTTATGGAAATATTACGTAAGTTTGTTTTAGTTCAGCTGCTATGAAACAGAAAAATTAGAAAATTGAATAAAGCTTATATTTAATTACGCTCAACTTAAATCAAAGGCTAGAAATTGTATAACAATCTTTCGTATAAACTGAGAAATGGATAAATTTGTACCGATGGAAAGCAATAGCAAAGAGCAAAATATAAATACCATGAGATTCATTTAAACTTGTAATGAGTTCTGTTTCCTAAATTTTCCTGAAAATCGTTTCATTTTCATTCGATAGGAATTACCGGACCATTTCAGCCTACTCCAATTAACGAAAATTGAATCTGTAAAACACTGAACACATGATATTGATCCTAGACATTATTTTTATAACTCTGCATGTAGTTAATAATCTGTATAATTAACAAATGGTGACCTAATACGTACAAGATGTTTAATTAATAATAATAAAGTTCTCACTGTGCACGCGTAACAGTCGATATTATCAATATCTTAGAGAAAATCATTAAAAGTTCAATTCCGTTCAACAACAAAAAATAACATTGTATGGAATAGAGTTATTGAGCAAAACATTTTGTTATACAATTCCTAGTAGCATAGAATAATTTCTAAATATTTCTTTGTAATCTTTGCTAAATATCTCAAGCGACAGATTTGTTAAGATTTCTTGTAGATTTCATTCGAAAATATTTGAAATATTTCTTGAAAATCTCGATGACATATTCAGTTTGAATAATTTACGAACATATAGAGAAATTACATTTTTTATCTTATTAACATAATAAAAATACATTTTTCACTTCACGACTATTATCGGACATATCATTTGGTATAAAAAAACACGAGAAATTTTTCTAATATTTTCGTTCCGCTATTTCATTATGGTTTAAATATTTATAAAACGTTTATAATGTATTCGGCAGATAATATTTAAAAAATACTTGTATTAAAATGAAACGAAACGTTTTGTATATCTGGTAGAAAAATATTATGAAAACACATGGAGCTAATATTAAATAAATATTATAGAGATAATATTCTAAAGTAAACGTTTTGTAAATATTTCAAATGTCTGGTCAATATTTACAAAATGTACGATACTCATTAAATATGTAGAAAATATAGGACAAATATTTTGTGCTACTAGGGTTTAATCAGGTGGTTACAAGTGCAAACAATGTTTATGTTTGCCCGCGCGTAAATCCAGCGGCGACAATTATATCGAATTTCTATAGGAATTTGCAACAGGAGCCTGGAAGTGATTAATATTCATCAATACAGGTCGATGTAGCAGCGAAAATGGAATTCTACAAGTTCGATCGAACTCGTCCGTATGCCGCGGAATTTTGATCAGTATTCCAGTCGGGTGATTGATATTTGATTAGAAATTGCAACATGGTCAAACATGCTCTTGAACTTGCTTTAAGCTGGCGAACAAGCGGGCGAAGTTTCAGGAATCGAGCGTCACAAAGACGGAAGTTTCACAACTTCCGTTTTCAACTTTAAGGCATACGAGTAGAAGAAATGGAAATATCTATTACTTATAGGGTGGGATGGAAGTCCTTCCATCGTATACAGGACTACAATTAGGAGTACTAACAATAAGGAGTGAAGTTTGGCACATGAAGGACTACAATTGGGAGTATTAAGTAGGATCAAAATTTCGACTGGGGTTCTTTCAGCAGATTTCCTTCCTGGGAATTGCCTCATGACAGAAAACTGCTCAAAATATGAATGATAAACCTCGTTGCCACATACACCATGCCACATGAGCCCATAATTATGAAAGTGGTCTAAGTCCAAATGAAAAAAAAATGAGTTTATCAGGTATTTCACCCCGCATTATCTTAAGCTAAATTAATTCAATGTCATTTTTACGATATTGTCAAAAATGAACCATTAGAGAGTGGTTGTAATTTCAACATTGTATGGAATTCATTTAGTGTTAATTATGAAATTGGTCTACGTCAAAAATTTAAAGAAATTATATAAACATAACCTTAAAATGGCACGTGGCCCTCTTTGGCGCGTTTTTTAACTACACGATAAGCCGACAAATGACAATCAAACGGTAACAGAAACGACAATACTTTCCGGTCTACCTAACAATACATGGAATTCATTTTGTTCTATTTTGAAAGTGCATTAATTCAGTTGGGCTCTTCCGAACTAATTATTGGCGGAAAAATAATTTATATATTTTACCACTATGTAAGTTAAAATTTCGACTGGAGTTCTTTCAGCAGATTTCCTTCCTGGGAAGTGCCTCATGACAAAAAACTGCTCAAAATATTAACGACAAACCTCATTACCATATACACGTGTTATCCCTAAAACCTCGAAACGCCATAAAATACTCAAGTTCCATCCCCCGAAATTCAATCTACATGTTCAGAAGGGAGGCAGCGCAAAGGAATTACTCAAAGTGACAGTATTAAGTGGCTCATCCTCGATGAGCCTCCTTAAAACTCGCGAATGGGTTAGGAGTGAAATTTGGCACATGAAGGACTACAATTGTGAGTACTAACAATAAGTAGGATCAAAATTTCGACTGGAGTTCTTTCAGCAGATTTCCTTCCTGGGAATTGCCTCATGACAAAAAACTGCTGAAAATATTAACGACAAACCTCGTTGCCATATACACGTGTTATCCCTAAACCTGATAAGTCATAAAATTCTCAAGCTCCATCACCCAAAATTCAATCTACATGTTCCGAAGGGAGGCAACGTGAAGGAATTACTCAAAGTGACAGTATTAAGTGGCTCATCCTCGATGAGCCTCCTTAAAACTCGCGAATGGGTTAGGAGTGAAATTTGGCACATGAAGGACTACAATTGTGAGTACTAACAATAAGTAGGATCAAAATTTCGACTGGAGTTCTTTCAGCAGATTTCCTTCCTGGGAATTGCCTCATGACAAAAAACTGCTCAAAATATTAACGACAAACCTCGTTACCATATACACGTGTTATCCCTAAAACTTCGATACGCCATAAAATACTCAAGTTCCATCCCCCGAAATTCAATCTACATGTTCAGAAGGGAGGCAGTGCACAGGAATTACTCAAAGTGACAGTATTAAGTGACTCATCCTCGATGAGTCTCCTTAAAACTCGCGAACGGGTTAGGAGTGAAGTTTGGCACATGAAGAGCGGCAAGGACTGAAGTTTGCGGATTTCCAGCCGAAACGTTCGGCCCCTTTGCGCGAACCGACTTCGTTAGGGATACGAGGGAATTATACGAGGTGGTATACGAGGTGGAATGGAAATGGCGTAACTCCCACTCAGCTGCGGAATGCCGACCTGTATTGAAATCTCCTGAGGCTGAGTGCCGGAATTTATGCCGTACATTAGTTCTCCCTCGAAGAAGATCACCGAGAAAACTCCGGCACATTAGCGGAAAGTTCGGGCGAAAAACTGATATTTTTCTTTCTTGTTTTAGTCACGCTCCAATAATTTCATCTCTAAGGTCCACTTATGAAAAAAAGACGTTTGCGATCGGGTGGTAGCTTTTAATGTTTCCGTATATAGGTATTACATAACCTTAAAGAAGAGACTTAAAGTTCGGGGTAAAAACTGAATTTTATTTTCTTGCTTTAGTGACGCTCCAATAATTTCGTCTCTAATGTCCACTTATGAGGAAAAGACGTTTGCGATCGGATGGTAGCTTTTAATGTTTCTGTATGTAGGTATTACATAACCTTAAAGAAGGGACTGTAAAAGTTCGGGCGAAAAACTGATATTTTTCTTTCTTGCTCTAGTGACGCTCCGATGATTTCGTCTGATAGGTCCACTTATGACGAAAAGGTGTTTGCGATCATATGGTAGATTTTAATATTTCTGTATGTAGGTATTACATAACCTTCAAGAAGGCACTGTTAAAGCTCGTGGTAAAAACTGATATTTTTCTTTCTTGTTCTAGTGACGCTCCGATGATTTCGTCTGTAACGTCCACTTATGAGGAAAAGGTGTTTGCGATCGGATGGTAGCTTTTAATGTTTCTGTATGTAGGTATTACATAACCTTAAAGAAGGAACTGTAAAAGTTCGGGCGAAAAACTGAAATTTTTCTTTCTTGCTCTAGTGACGCTCCAATAATTTCGTATCTAATGTCCACTTATGAGGAAAAGGTGTTTGCCTTCGGATGGTAGCTTTTAATGTTTCCGTATATAGGTATTACATAACCTTAAAGAAGAGACTTAAAGTTCGGGGTAAAAACTGAATTTTATTTTCTTGCTTTAGTGACGCTCCAATAATTTCGTCTCTAATGTCCACTTATGAGGAAAAGACGTTTGCGATCAGGTGGTTGTCTTTTAATGTTTCCGTATGTAGGTATTATATAACCTTAAAGAAAGGACTGTTATAGTTCGGGGCAAAAACAGATATTTTTCTTTCTTGTTTTAGTGACGCTCCAATAATTTCGTCTCTAACGTCCACTTATGAGGAAAATGCGTTTGCGATCGGATGGCAGCTTTTAATGTTTCCGTATATAGGTATTACATAACCTTAAAGAAGGACTGTTAAAGTTCAGAGCAAAAACAGATATTTTTCTTTCTTGCTCTAGTGACGCTCCGATGATTTCGTCTCTAACGTCCACTTATGAAAAAACGACGTTTGCGATCGGGTGGTAGCCTTCTATTTCTTTTGGCCCTGGAAAATAAGTTCCATTTACTGCACAGATACCCAAATGTCAATTAAAAACATGAATTTTGCCATCCATTCGCATATCAATGCACTTTTTATCCGGGGTTCACGAGGCGCAAATAAATTGCCGTTTCTTCCGCCAGGGAATGTTCTCGGGTAATAGTTTCCGCCTATCCGAGCAATAATTCCCAGTCGCCAATTATCGCGAGAACCCCAAAATACAGTAGAGACTTCCCGCATTTGGTCGCAAGAATCGCAGTGGTAAAAAAGTAGAAGACCATCAACGTCAGAGCCGGTGCCGCGTTTTATGTCACGCCTTATGCACTCCATTGTACGGAGCGCTGGAGTCGTGCCGGGGAACAAGCCCTTCGGTCGGCGACGACTCGGATGCACTTCCGTCGCGTGCACTCTATACCGGGTGCAGCATTTGGCCCGAAAGAGAGCAATATCTCCGAGACGAGGTTCCAGAGGAAAACGTTTGAAATAAAATTCGATTGCTTTGGGGCTAATGCGAGGTGGCTCAATGCAGGGTGGGGTGCGAGAGCGAAGTCGTGTGTGTGCGCGTCGGAAGCTTAAGGTGAAGTGAAACCCCCTTCAAGCCAGTCAATTCGAATAAAACACTTTTTTTTTTTTAATGGGCTTAGAAACTATAGCAAATAGCTTTTCCATGCTATAAGCTCTGCGAAGTAAAAGGCCGGTACGGATGAACCTAATGAGATGCCATCTTGGCGTGACGTCACAGGTCTTGGGCGCGCGACCCTGCCGAGGGGCGGAGGGGGGGACCAGCCAATGAGGGCGGGCGGAGAGGCGACACTCGAGAACGTCCGCTCGAGTCTAGCCAGCTAAACAGCCGAGAGCTATTCTCGGAGCGAGCCCTTCCTTACCGACCCGACTCACGCGCCAACTTCCGACCGGACTCCCGGTGAAGGACGCGGACCTTGTTGAGGTTATGTCGGTTGGCGAACTCACTGGAAGGGAAACTCTGGAAACCAGGCGATGCCGGCAAGGGGCAGGTAATTTATACGTGGGAGGAAGGGTTCTATATAAAGGTATGATGATGTTGACGAGATGATTATGTTGAATCGAATGTTTTATTACAAGGTGTGACAATACAGGTAACAGGGGGACTTTGGCGCTGATGTTGGAGGTTTGAGGAAAGGTTATCTCTTGACTTTCTTTTTCGATACTTGAGACTTTAGTAGTTCTTGTATTTGTACAAGAACATTTTGTTGATGTTGGAGGGTTGAGGAAAGGTTATCTCTTGAATTTCTTTACTCGATACTTGGGACTAGTAGTTCTTGTATTTATACAAGAACACTTTACTGATGTTGGAGGTTTGACGAAAGGTTATCTCTTGAATTTCTTTACTCAATACTTGGGACATTAGTAGTTCATATATTTATAGAAGAACATTTTTCTACACGCAGAAATAAGAACTTACTGCCGTGTAAAGTAATTTCACGTGCTTGAACAACTGTGGAACAATTGAAAATGGGTGAGGAAAATGCTGGCCCCAAATATTTTTGTTAGTTTAATAACGAGAACACGACTACTAAAACATTAAGTATGTACGAAAAACATTAGGTTACACGAGGTGTCTTTTTATTTTTCTAAACGTATTTTCAACGATGCTGATTAACCTTTGGTAGATGTCTACTAGAGCTATTGTATATTTTGTATGCGTCAAGAAATAAGTGGATTTTTGTAGATCAATAGTGGATATATAATATACATCTACAATAGACATGGATATTTATATATGTCCTTTAGATATTTTTTAGGTGGATGATAGACGATATACATCTGCTACACCTATAGGCCTAATTTAGACGATTAATTTACGTATATTCCACTTCATGGGTTACCTGGGTTACTCAATCAACGATTCGCTTCCGGATAGACGCGAATCGACGACTCGTCGAGGAAGGGTGAGCCAACGAGGGTGGACGTCGAGAGGTTAGGGTTGTCGCGTCGCAGGGAGTCCGGATGGACCTGATTACCTAGGATAATTAAACACGTGATACCGGGAATAATTGTACCTCGGCGGCGTAACTGTAATTATTAATTAGGCCAGATTATGTAACTCCCCGGATTAATATTAGTCACCCCGAGGGGAATCCGCATCGCGTCGACGAGGGCGTCTTCGCCCTCCTTGACGGAAGTGCAACTTCGTCAGAAGGCCCTCAAGGGCCTCGAGGAAAAGGGGTGGCGGAGTGTTTATCAACCTTATCTTGCTGCTAGAAATTATTTCGGAGCTTGTTTAACCACGCGGAAGCTCGACCCTGCAACCATTTTCAGACAAAGAGATAAAGTGGATGTTTCTACGAGAAATGTACAAATGATCAACTGAATTTAATATCGCGTTTCGGTTTCTGTAGGAACCTCTTTGCCGGATTAAAACCATCCATCCAATTTGTGGGGTGCGAAGCTCGACTACGTGAGAGTTGCATGCCCGAATGTGCATTCCCGCCCTTCGATTTTTCGCTTTACCGTCGCACCTACCTTAACACATTGTTGTTGGCACACGTAAATGTACGTTTTTCGCAAACTGTGAGTAGAGCGCGGGTTACGTTGTTATACGTTTTCGCGCACATTTCTTAATAAATTACCCGCACCAGCCATAATGCACCGGCACAAAACGCCCGATCGCAATGTGTTAATACACTGAGGAAAAAGAAATCCATTGGATCAAAGAAACATTTCTTTGAATAGTACCAAAGAAATGTTTCTTTGAATAGTAGCAAAGAAATGCTTCTTTGAATAGTAGCAAAGAAATGTTTCTTTGAATGGTAGCAAAGAAATATTTCTTTGAATAGTACCAAAGAAATGTTTCTTTGAATAGTACCAATAAAACGTTTCTTTGAATAGTACCAAAGAAACGTTTCTTTGAATAATACTAAAGAAACGTTTCTTTAAATAGTACCAAAGAAACGTTTCTTTAAATAGTACCAATGAAACGTTTCTTTGAATAGTACCAAAGAAACGTTTCTTTGAATAGTACCAAAGAAACGTTTCTTTGAATAGTACCAAAGAAGTTTTTCTTTGAATAGTAGGAAAGAACTGTTTCTTTGAATAGTAGGAAAGAACTGTTTCTTTGAATAGTACCAAAGAAATGTTTCTATGAATAGTACCGAAGAAATGTTTCTTTGAATATTACCAAAGAAATCTTTATTTGAATAGTGCCAAAGGAATATCTACATCTAGCCTTTGAGTGTATCTAAAATACAGTTCATACATATCTGTATATATCTTATATACGTTCAATAAACATTTATATACAATAAATTTACGGATATTTCACGTTCGACGGTGGGTGGTTTGTACGTGCGAAATTGCATTCCAGTTCATGGGATTCCCCTCCCTACCGCGTTAATGGTGTACCTATCTTAATAAACCCTCCGAAACGTGCACAAAATATTACAGGAATCCGCAGCTTGACACAATTTAATTTTCGGAATGTTTATTTGATTATCTAAACAATGCCACAGATCCAATTTGCGGATGCGAACATCGACTACATGAGAGTTGCATGCCCGCAAGTGCATTCCCGCCCTTCGATTTTTCGCTTTACCGTTGCACCTACCTTAATACACCGAGAAAAGAGAAATCCATTGAACCAAAGAAATATTTTTTTGAATAGTACCGAAGAAATATTTCTATGAATAGCATCAAAGAAATATTTCTTTGAATAGTACCAAAGAAGCGATTCTTTGAATAGTACCAAAGAAATGTTTCGTTGAATATTACCAAAGAAACGTTTTTTCGAATTATACCGAAGAAATGTTTCTTTGAATAGTACCGAAGAAATGTCTCTTTGAATAGTACCAAAGAAATGTTTCTATGAATAGTACCAAGGAAACGTTTCTTTGAATAGTACCAAAGAAATCTTTATTTGAATAGTGCCAAAGGAATATCTACATCTAGCCTTTGAGTGTATCTAAAATACAGTTCATACATATCTGTATATATCTTATATACGTTCAATAAACATTTATATACAATAAATTTACGGATATTTCACGTTCGACGGTGGGTGGCTCGTACGTGCGAAATTGCATTCCAGTTCATGGGATTTCCCTCTCTTCCGCGTTAATGGTGTACCTATCTTAATAAACCCTCCGAAACGTGCACACAGTATTACAGGAATCCGCAGCTAAACACAATTTAATTTTCGGAATGTCTATTTGATTATCTAAACAATGCCACTCATCCAATTTGCCGGTGCGAAGCTTTGCGGTTTGAGGGTTGCGTGCTCGAGAGTGCATTTCCGCCTTCCGGTTCTTTTTTCCCGCTCCCTTCCGCCTCCGCCTTGGCAGGCGCCGTAAAATGTACTGCGAGATTTATAGGAATTCGTTACTTAGCACATCACACGTACACGGACACGGGATTTGATATTTCAGGATTTTATTTCATTTTCGAAATGTTACCATCCATCCAATTTGCGGCTTGCGAACCTCGGCTGGTGGTGGCTTGCATTCTCGTTCACGCGTTTCCTTCCTCTTCCGTTTTAATGGAATGCCTATCCCCCTGAATATGGTGAAATATGCCAGGAGTTTTGCGGACATCCATAACTAGCCGCTATTTTATATTCAGGACTCTTAATTGAACCTTTGATTAAACATTACCCGCCATCCAATTTTCGGGGTGCGAAGTTTCGTCGAGTGATAGTCATGCGTGCGACAGTGCGTTCTCGCCTCTATATTTCCCCCCTCGTATATATTCCGCCCCGTTTCATGTAAACGGGGTGGATGTTTCGTTAAATACTACCGAACATACTGGGGTAGTTATTGGAAATTGCAACGCGATGTTCCAATAATTATTTTATTTCTTAAATGTTGCCGTGAGTTCAGTTTGTGGGATGAGGAATTTAAGGTGAAGTGAAACAACCCTCAAATCCGCTATTTCATATTCAGGACTTTCATTTGATCCTTTGATTAAACATTACCAGCCATCCAATTTTCGGGATGCGAAGTTTCGTCGAGTGATAATCATGCGTGCGACAGTGCGTTCTCGCTTATATATTTCCACCCTCGTATATTTTCCGCCCTGTTTCATGTTACCGGGGTGGATGTTTCGTTAAATACTGCCGAACATACTGGGATAGTTATTGGAAATTGCAACGCAATGTTCCAATAATTATTTTATTTATTAAATGATGCCGTCACTTCAGTTTGTGGGATGAGCAATTTAAGGTGAAGTGAAACAACCCTCAAATTCGCTATTTCATATTCAGGACTTTCATTTGATCCTTTGATTAAACATTACCAGCCATCCAATTTTCGGGGTGCGAAGTTTCGTCGAGTGATAATCATACGTGCGACAGTGCGTTCACGCTTATATATTTCCACCCTCGTATATTTTCCACCCTGTTTCATGTTACCGGGGTGGATGGTTAGGTAAATACTATCGAACATGCTGGGGTAGTTATTGGAAATTGCAACGCGATGTTCCGATAATTATTTTATTTCTTGAATGTTGCCGTGACTTCAGTTTGAGGGATGAGGGATTTAAGGTGAAGTGAAACTACCCTCAAATTCGTTAGTTCATATTCAGGACTTTCATTTGATCCTTTGATTAAACATTACCAGCCATCCAATTTTCGGGGTGCGAAGTTTCGTCGAGTGACAATCATACGTGCGACAGTGCTTTCTCGCTTATATATTTCCACCCTCGTATATTTTCCGTATATTTTACGTCCTGGTTCGTATATGTTTATATTTTTGAGAATTACACGACCAGCAGCACGTCCTGGTTCGTATATTTTTACATATTTGATAATTATTCGAGAAGCAGCACGTCCTGGTTCGTATATCTTTACATATTTGATAATTATACGACCAGCAGCACGTCCTGGTTCGTATATTTTTACATATTTAATAATTGTACGAGCAACAGCACATCCTGGTTCGTATATTTTTACATATTTAATAATTATGCGAGCAGCAGCCCGTCCTGATTCGTATATTTTTATATTTTTGATAATTATACGAGCAGCAGCACATCCTGGTTCGTATATTTTTACATTTTTGATAATTATACGAGCAGCAGCCCGTCCTGATTCGGATATTTTTACCCTCGTATATTTCCCGCTCTTTTCCACGCCGTTGCTTCGGGAAATTCTGGAAAAGATCCCGGAATAGTTATCCGACACCGCAACTTGATATTCTAGTAATTAGGCTTTCTATTTAATTTTCGAAATATCGTCATCCATCCAATTTGCCGGGGACGGCAGAAGGGTTGCGTGCCCGAGAGTGCATTCTCGCCCCTGCATTTCCACCCTCCGTTTTATCCGCCCTCTTCTGCGTTACCGACGCGTCTACCTCGGTAGATGCCCGGAAACTTCCTCAGAGATTTATAGGAATACATTATTTTACATTCCGGTTTATACTCAACCTTTTAGGCGATTCCTTTTTTTAATATTACCACCCATCCAATTATTGGAGTGCATCTAACGCGTTGAAAAAATTGCATAAATATATTATTCATAGAATTTAATCAATATTCAGTAATTTAAACAATTCTTAATACTCAACCTTTTAAGCGATTTCTTTTTTAATATCACGACCCATCCAATTATTGGAGTGCATCTAACGCGTTGAAAAAATTGCATAAATATATTATTTCATAGAATTTAATCAATATTCAGTAATTTAAAAAAATGCTTTATACTCAACCTTTTAGGCGATTTTGATACTGGGTAATATTCCAGTACTTTTTTGGATTTTCAAAATATTACCAAGCACCCATTTTGGAAGTGCATCCAATGCACTCTATGTGCCGTGTATTACTCGATGCAATTCATTCATTAAAATTTTTATTTGAATTTCTAAATATTAATATCTATTCAATTTTCGGAATATATTATATGTGATGAGGTATGTAGGACTGTCTAATTTAATACGGTTTAATGATTTTCATTAAATTATCATTCGTCCAATTTCCAAAATGCATCCAATGCGTTCAGAGATGAACTACAAGGAATATATTCCTCGATGTAATGCATTTTTTGAAAGTTTTATCTGAATTTCATCTGAAACGAGTTTGAAAGATTTATGGGAATGCATTACTTTTGATATTGGGTAATATTCCAGCACTTTTTTGGATTTTCCAAATATTACCAAGCACCCGTTTTGAAAGTGCATCCAATGCACTCTGATATGTGCCGTACATTACTCGATGTAATTCATTCATTGAAAGTTTTATCTGAATTTCATAATGTTATCATCCATTCAATTTGCAAAGTAGATTCACGTACCGACGTTTGTAGGACCGTAAAATTTGATTCAATTTATTAATTTTCAAAATATTATCACTTCTCCAGTTTGTAAGGGAAGTGGTCAAATGATAATTGCATAAAGCGGTGGTCCATGCATATTCATCCTCTGTTTCCCCCTCTATCCTGAAATACCGGTGCACCTATTTCAGTAAATGCTACAAAACGTACCGAGATCATTCCGGAGAATTCTATCTCGGTATTTTAATAACGAGGCTTTTTATTCAATTTCCGAAACAGTGCCATCCATCCAATTTGCGGGGTGCAAGCCTCTAGAGTACAAGGGTTGCGTGCCCGAGAGTGCACTTCCACCCTCGCCCGTGTTAATTGTGTACATACCTCGGTAGATGTTGCGAAAAATGTCGAGATGGTTTCAAGAATTCGCAACTCGATGCAATTTAAGATGACATGAAAGGTGCTAAGAAATTTCATCGAGGTCAATGAATTAAAATTCATCTGTACCCTTTTCGGTGGTAATGTTTTCAATACTCAAATGCCCGAGAGTGCACTTCCACCCTCGCCCGTGTTAATGGTGTACATACCTCGGTAGATGTCGTGAAAAATGTCGAGATGGTTTCAAGAATCCGCAACTCGATGCAATTTAAGATGACATGAAAGGTGCTAAGAAATTTCATCGAGGTCAATGAATTAAAATTCATCTATACCCTTTTCGGTGGTAATGTCGTTTTCAATACTCAAGTGGGAACATAAGCTGGCGCGTCCCGCTACCGATATTTACTTTATTTGCTTTTTTCATTTATTTTGTATTCCAATCGACTGATTAGAGGGGGGTTTCACTTCACCTTAAGGGGATGTGAAAGTGGCATCTGAAAGCTCAATCGTTCATGAAACTTTTCAACGAACTGGGTGTCTGAAATCGTTTCATACTTTGAAACGTGATTATGGAGACCCTAAGGTAGGTCGTGAAACTCGCGATTTAATTTTTTATAAACTATTTTTACAATACCTATAAACAAATATGAAAAGAATCGAAATTTCATGAGTTCCAGGACCTTCCTTATAGTATCCCTATTCACGTTGTAAAGATTCAAACTATTCGGCAAATCGAGTTAGGAGAGAAGTTTTATAAACGAAACCTCTTCGAGGCCACTTTCACATCACCTTAAGGTGATATGAAAAGGTTATTATATATCATTTAATCCGTGCGGCTCCTAAGTGCTTGCGGGTCTACGTGCATCCTTGCACTTGCATTTCCGCCCAGCCTTATTTTCATTTTTTATAAACAATTTTTAAAACACCTATAAACAAATTTGAAAAGGATTTAAATTTCATGAGTTTCAGAAGCTTCTTTATAGTCTCCCTGTTCACGCTGTAAAGTCTCAAACTAATCGCTAAACCGAGTTGAGAGGAAAATTTTATAAACGAAACCTCTTCGAGACCACTTTCACATCACCTTAAGGTGATATGAAAAGGTTATTTTATACCATTTAATCCGTGCGTCTCCGAAGTGCGTGCGGGTCTGCGTGCATCCTTGCGCTTGCATTTCCGCCCACCCTTATTTTCCACCCACCCTCATTTCCCACCCACCCTCACTTTCCACCCACCCCGCATTAGCGGCGCGCCTCCTCTCGGCGGGCTCCAACCCTCGAATCTCTCCACAACCCTTTCATTCTTCTCGTGGTCCAAGAAACGCGCCTTGCGGGAGGCTGCGGGATAACTTCCCCGGTTTTTCCGCTCAGCTTTCAGCGAATTACGCGGGCGGCCGTGGTTCACTTTATTTTGCGCCCACCTTAGCGAATTTCTCCCGTTTTCGCTCTGGCGATGGCACATTCGGTGCATCTTCCCAAATATGTATAAATATCTATGTCTATTGTAGATGAAAATTATATATCCACTATTGATCTACAAATATCCACTTATTCCTTGACGCATAGAAAATATACAATAGCTCTAGTAGACATCTACCAAAGGTTAATCAGCATCGTTGAAGATACGTTTAGGAAAATAAAAAGACACCTCATGTAACCTAATGTTTTTCGTACATACTTGATGTTTATGTCAATGTTCCAACTTGTTAAAAGTGTTAATTTCGTCCATACGCTGGTTTTTTATTTACTTCCTCTTTGGCTGGGGACCATACAACATGATTTTTTCTCACTGGGTAAATTATGGTGTATCGTCAGGTGATTGAGTAACCCAGGTAACCCATGAAGTGGAATATACGTAAATTAATCATCTAAATTAGGCCTATAGGTATAGCGGATGTATATCGTCTATCATCCACCTAAAAAATATCTAAAGGATATATATATAAATATCTATGTCTATTGTAGATGAAAATTATATATCCACTATTGATCTACAAATATCCACTTATTCCTTCACGCATACAAAATATACAATAGCTCTAGTAGACATCTACCAAAGGTTAATCAGCATCGTTGAAAATACGTTTAGGAAAATAAAAAGACACCTCATGTAACCTAACGTTTTTCGTACATACTTAATGTTTATATGTAAATTCCGACTTGATAATACTGCTAATTTCGTCCATACTCTGATTTTTTATTTACTTCCTCTTTGGCTGGTGACCATACATCATGATCTTTTTACTTCTTTAATGACCCTTTCATAACACCTTAAGGTGATATTAAAACATTTCTCCAAATTTGGTGCTCCAAATCATTTGAAAACGCGAGGCTTGTGAAATTCCATTTAAAAAAATAATTTTTTTATTTAGCCGGGACTAGAAACAAAATTACATTTTTTTTTTTGTGAAAAATTAAATTTCATGACCGTCGCCTTCTTCCTTATGGCCTCCATAATCACGTGTTAAAGTCGAAAATTAATCGGCGCACCCAGTTTGGGGAAAAGATTCATAAATATATTGACGCTTTATATATAGGTCATTATATATATTTCTCTATATATATAGAATGACCTTTTCATAACACCTCAAGGACGCAGAACGATCTGCAATGACTTTTTTTTGGAAACTACATTTGTAAGGAAATGAGCGTTGTTACTTTCGACCCCGCTCTCCTTAAAATAAATATTTAATGCGGACCGGGAAAACGCACTTCTTCGTAAATATGAATATTCCAATTTTATATGCATCTTTTTCAAAGCTCATATTATGTCGGTTCATCGCGCTCATGTTGGTACAGATTTGCATTTCCTAAAGCTTTCATCGCGTTTCCCTTTGAGCAGTATTTATAAGCAGCTTACTTATCTATACGTTTCCCTAAGCTCCTCCATCGACCATCTTGCACATGAGAATCTATAACGAAATTCATATTCGTCAAATACTTGTATTTATATACGGTATGTATTGTATGTACAAAAATACTTGTATTTATTACGGTATGTATATCATGGACTAAAACCAACATGGCGTGGTTTTCGTATAATTCTCAACGTAGACAGTATATCATCATTACTTTACTAAAACGGCATATGAAATGGTTCATTTCTTATAATTCTCAACGTAGACAGTATATCATCATTACTTTACTAAAACGGCATATGAAACGGTTCATTCCGTATAGTTCTCAACAGAATAATTTCTAAACATTTTTTTGTAATCTTTGTTAAATATCTCAAGCGACAGATTTTCTATGATTTCTTGTAGATTCCATTCGAACATATCCGAAATATTTGTTGAAAATCACAATGGCATATTTAGTTTCAATTTTTTATAATCACATATAGGAATTATATTTTTTAATTTATGAACACGTAATAAACATACATTTTTTTCCTCTTCATCATTATTTTACTGAAATGGGATATGAAACGCTTAATTTCGTATAATTCTCAACGTAGACTGTAAATCATCATTATTTTACTAAAACGGCACATGAAACGGTTCATTTCATATAATTTTCAACGTAGACAGTAAATCATCATTACTAAAATGACATATGAAAGGGTTCTTTTCGTATAATTCTCAACGTAGACAGTAAATCATCATTACTAAAATGGCATATGAAAGAGTTCTTTTCGTATAATTGTGAAGGTAGACAGTAAATCATCACTACTTTACTATAATGGCATATGAAACGGTTCATTTCGTATAATTCTGAACGTAGACAGTAAATCATCATACTTTACTAAAACGGCATATGAAACGCTTCATTTCGTTTAATTCTCAACGTAGACCGTAAATCATCATTACTTTACTAAAATGGCACATGAAACTGTTCATTTCGTATAATTGTGAACGTAAACAGTAAATCATCATACTTTACTACAATGGCACATGAAACGGTTCATTTCGTACAATTCTCAGCGTAGATTAAAAGACTTCAACATAATTATAAAAGTTGACAATGGGACGCTTATGTTACCACTTGAGTATTCAAAACGGCATTATCACGAAAAAGGGTATAGATGAATTTTAATTTATCGACCTGGATTATATTTCTCAGCGGCTTTCATATCATCATGGGGACGCACAAAACGTCGATGGACTTCCGCATAGCTTTTAGGGTATTACGAGGGAGAGATTCTCCCCATGTCGCGAGCACTTTTAAACCTTGGCATCCCTTGAAGAGCGTTCGCCCACTTTTCTCCTACCTGATTATTTATTTAAAGCTACTCAGGGGCGGCCATTTTGCTTTCTAGGGGAGGTCTGAGTTCTTTTCGCGAGCTATGAAATTCCCGATATGCCATCCCAGCCATTTTACCAAAAGCCTTTTTTCGCAGCCAATACTCTCTAGTAGCACAAAATATTTGTCCTATATTTTCTATATTTTTTGAACATTTTCTTTATTTAATGAACATCGTACATTTTGTAAATATTTACCAGACATTGGAAATACTTGCAAAGCTTTTACTTTAGAATATTATCTCTATAATATTTATATAATATTGGCTCCACGTGTTTTCATAATATTTTTCTACCCGATATACAAAACATTTTCTTTCATTTTAACACAAGTA
>NW_019394917.1:0-28635 GCF_000612105.2 Orussus abietinus | reverse complement strand
AGCCTAGGCCAGCAGCACTGCCCTCTATCGTTAAGTGCGACTTGCACCAACATACTATCTTTGGTCCTTCGAGCCGGATATCGTCCATCACAAGGAGTTTATCCATCAAGCGGACGACTGAAGCCAAGTGGATCAGCGGTACAACGCAATCAGCAAAATCTCTAACGTGCAAGAGATTATCATCGAGCGTGTCCGATCATCGAAAAATAGTGATCGTGAACGTAATAGCGGGTGAGGTGACATCGAAGCCTGATCAACCCATCCAACAACGCAACCAGCTCAGAGACTCAGCATCCAGGCATCGGACCGCCAAGAGGGAGGATCTTTCAACCATTTTGGCCTCAACTGCAGGAGAACGTCAAATCTGTAAGTCTCTCGTGCTTGTTCAGTTGAGTCACCGTTCTATCCCCTGTAAGCGTCCATCCCAACCCACCTTCTTTGATCGTCAAATTTTATTCACCGTACGAAATGGCGGAATTTGAAGCGCGTTTGAAAAAATTAGTGCGCGAACGTGGAGCGTTAAAAACGAAACTAACGCGTTTTACAAATTTTCTTAGCATTAATGCCGAAGCCCCGGACTTAATTCAGTTAAAAAGGCGTAACGAAGAATTGGCAGGCGTATTTAATTTATTTCAAGTCGTTCAATCGGAAATCGAATCGCTAGTTGACGACGACAGATTGGAAAATGAATATACGGAAAGAGGCGATTTCGAGGATTCTCTCTTAGCAGTATTAGCTAGGGGGGAAAAGATAATTAACGATAATGAGTCCACAATCGCATCGACACAGATTAACGCATCTCCACAGACCAATGCATTTGAAAATCTTCCGTCAGTTTCTACGGATATCACAAATACGCTTCCCCCACTCTCAGTCAACAATACTACTCATGAGAGCCACATTAAATTACCTACCATGCACTTACCGAAATTTAGTGGTTCTTATGAAGCTTGGCCGGGTTTCTCTGACTCTTTTAAATCAGCGGTCCACGATAATCCTAAATTCCGAGATTCTCAGCGGCTTATCTATTTGCGATCGTGTTTAGAAGGAAAGGCAGCCGAGAAAATCGAATCACTGGAGACCACCGCCGCGAATTATGCCATAGCGTGGTCTATTCTAGAAAAATATTACGACGACCCTACAGTTGTCATTAACAATCGCGTTAAAGCATTTTTTGAACTACCCGCGTGCGCGAAAGCCTCCGCAAACGGTATAGGAGATATACTGGATAACGCTACAAAACATTATCGCGCTCTTACAGCTCTAAATAAACCCTTTTTGGAAGCATTTCCTATTTATGCAATAACTTCTAAGTTAGATGAGGAAACCCGTTTAAAGTGGAAAGAGAGAACACAGGGCAATAGCTTTCCTAGTATGGAAGAATTGCTAGAGTTTTTACACTGCCGGCAAAAAATTCTTGAAGTCAAGAAGTCGGAAAAATCGGAGAAAAATCTTCATCTCCATTCTCATCCGCGCATTTCGCCACACAAGGTAATTTCACCGGTTGAATCGAAACGACCTACCATGGTTTATGCCACGCAAACGAAAGCATTTTGTAACTTGTGCAAAGGTCCTCATTTCACGCAATCCTGTGATAAGCTTTTAAACGCGACCTTAAATGAACGTGTAGAAATCGTAAAAAACGCGAATCTCTGTTATAATTGCTTGAGATCGAATCATTCAGTTAACGCTTGTACCGCTAGTTCTTGTAAAAAATGCAAGGGCAAGCACCATACGCTGCTACATCGCGATAAAGATGCTACCACGCAATCCGCAAAACCGAATACGGTGAACTTGAGCGCGCGAGTCTTTCCCGAAGTTCTATTATCAACCGCGATTGTACACGTAATTGACAGCAAGGGAAATCCTCACGCCTGCAGGATACTTCTTGATTCTTGCTCCCAGTCGAACTTCTTATCAGAGAAAATGTTCTCAAAACTCGGTTTAATTCGCGAAAGGGTCAACATTCCGGTAAGCGGAATAAATCAAGTGGTCTCTCACGTAAACTTTTCCGTCAATACCACCGTTCGATCACGTTTTAATGATTTCTCCGCCGACGTGTCATTTTTAATAATACCTCAAATTACCGAATTTCTACCATCGCGACCCATTGATAAGAATCGTTTAGAAATTCCAGCCAATATCCGTCTAGCCGATCCCGAATTTCACAAGCCGTCCGAAATTGACGCACTTCTTGGTGCAGAACTATTTTTCAAACTATTATGCGTGGGCCAAATCGCAATCGGAAACCAAACCGCGGTTCTGCAAAAAACTTATTTCGGGTGGATAGTTTCGGGTAAGGTCTCAAACGAAAGAACACATCGTAAAACAATTTGCAGTGTTTCTCTGGATCTGCTGCATAGGCAGGTAGCGAAATTCTGGGAAGTCGAAGAGGGTCCGCACGAACAAATCTTATCGTCCGAGGAAATAGCGTCTGAGATACATTATCGTGAAAATACTAATCGAAATCCCTTAACCGGGCGATACACCGTTAGGTTACCGTTTAAGGAAAACATGCAAAGACTCGGTGAATCATACACGACCGCACTCAAGCGATTTTATTCTCTTGAAAAATCGCTTAATAAAAATCCCGAACTGAAACAAAAATACTGCGAATTTCTGAATGAGTACGAGGAATTAGGTCACATGTCCGAAGACGAAGATCCCTCCATTCAAAGCGGATACTATCTACCACACCACGCCGTAATAAAACAATCGAGTCAAACGACAAAGGTTCGTGTCGTCTTCGACGGTTCGGCAAAAACATCGACTAACACATCACTGAACGACATCTTAATGGTTGGACCGACGATCCAAGACGACCTATTCTCCATAATTCTACGGTTTCGATCGCATAACTACGTATTGACTGCAGATATAACGAAAATGTATCGTCAAATACTACTAGACTCACGTGACCGCATATTTCAAAAAATTCTCTGGCGGAAAGACACGCAAGATCAAATTAAAACGTACAAATTGAATACCGTCACTTACGGTACATCCGCCGCGTCTTTCTTGGCCATCAGAACTCTTCACCAACTAGCGAAGGATGAGTCGGAATCTTACCCACATGCATGCGCTGTTCTAACAGAGGATTTTTACGTAGACGACGTTTTGACCGGGGCGCGAACCTACGCGGACGCGGAACGATTGCGCGACGAATTGGTTCAACTCACGCTCCGGGGTGGTTTACCTCTTAGACAATGGGCATCAAATGACCCCAGCCTAATATTATCACTAGACAATAATTCCGATGCTGCACAACTTCGTCTAGGCGACACCACGAAAACACTCGGAATTCACTGGAATCCCAAACGGGACACCATCGTATACACGATTAATCGATCTAACGACGATAAGCGCATAACCAAACGAAACATTCTGTCGGAAATTGCACAACTTTTCGATCCTTTGGGACTAGTGGGTCCCGTTATTGTCCGCGCAAAATTAATCATGCAACGTCTTTGGCAATTAAAGTTGGACTGGGACGAATCGATACCTGTCGACGTACACACAGCGTGGGCCACCTATCGAAATGAACTACCCTTGTTACACGAAATAGAAATATCTCGAAAAACAATGAGCGACAATTTCGAGTCGGTACAGCTGCACGGATTTTGCGATGCCAGTGAGCGTGCTTATGGTGCCTGCATCTATATCAAGTCGATCGATAAAAACGGATACAGTTCTACAAAATTGCTATGCTCGAAATCACGAATTGCTCCCTTAAAATCGCTATCGTTGCCGCGACTAGAGCTTTGCGCCGCCCTGCTACTCGCGAAATTATTTAAAACAACCGTTAAGGCATTACGTAGAACAGCCTTTGAAAAAATTACATTCTGGTCCGATTCAACGATCACATTATGTTGGATAGAAACGGCGCCACACACTCTGAAAACCTTCGTCGCAAATCGTGTTGCCGAAATCCAAGAGATTACCGACTCTCACGAATGGCGGCATGTGCGTTCAGTACACAATCCCGCGGATCTCATATCTTGAGGCCTTACTCCTTCGGAATTAATCGATAATTCTCTTTGGTTTAAAGGGCCCTCTTGGTTAAATGACCATGAAGAAGATTGGCCAATTTCAAATCGAGAAGTCGTAGACATTCCAGAACAGCGTCCTGTCGTCACGCTTCCGTGCAAGGTTACGCAACACGAACTCTTAACAAAATTCTCATCCTTCACGTTATTAAAACGCATTATGGCATACTGTCTTCGGTTTCCACACAACGCTAGAGGAAAATCCAAACTGATCGGAAGTCTGTCCGTAAGAGAACTTCAAAACGCATCCCTAACAATAATAAGACTTGTCCAACGCGAAGAATTTTCTAAGGAATTCGAAATACTTCAATCGAATGGTAATAAACTCGGAAGACTCGCTCCGTTAAGTCCCTTTATAGATTCGGAAGGCATTATTCGAGTCGGAGGTCGATTATCTCAGGCTGATTTATCATACTCCGAGAAACATCCCGCCTTGCTACCGAGGAATCACCATATAACCACATTGATCATACGTGATCTCCACATAAAACATTTTCACGCTGGCGCACAAGCAACGCTTAACGCCATTCGAAAATCCTATTGGATCATTAACGGTCGAAGCGCAGTAAAAAATGTGATTTTCAAATGCATTACCTGTCGTCGTGCGAAACCTATTACGCCATCTTACATCATGGGAGACCTTCCAAAAAGTCGTCTCGTTTACAAGCGACCTTTTCTACAAACGGGCGTAGATTACTGTGGTCCTCTATATATCAAAGAGACACGGTATCGCAATCGGGGAAAAATCAAGGTATACGCTGCCATCTTCGTATGTTTCGCCACAAAGGCGGTTCACATTGAACTGGTGAGTGATCTTACGACCGAAACCTTTTTAGCTGCGTTAAGAAGATTTTTCGCGCGAAGAGGTAAAGGCTCAGCCATTTACTCCGATAATGCTACTACATTCCAAGGGGCCAAAAATGAAATAAACGAACTCAGGAACTTGTTGACATCGCGAGCTCACAATGACAAGATTGCTGACAGTCTTGCTAACGATAATATTACGTGGCACTTTATTCCCCCTAGGTCACCCCACTTCGGCGGAATTTGGGAAGCTGCGGTAAAATCTGTCAAAAACCACATGATTCGCGTAATCGGGGACACGCTCCTCACGTTCGAAGCACTGTCAACGTATTTGACTGAAATTGAGGCGATCTTAAATTCCCGTCCTATCACTCCCTTATCGTCCGATCCAAATGATCTCGCCGCCCTAACACCTGGTCACTTCCTTATCGGTGACTCTATAACGAGCATGCCAGAGCATGATTTCCAGGCAATTCCTTCGGGCCGTCTCTCGCCCTGGGAACATGTCCAGCAGATGAAGCAGCATCTTTGGACTCGTTGGAGTAAAGAATACCTCCACGAGCAAACGGTTAAGAAGAAATGGCACACCGGAGCAGCAACGGGCCTCGCCATCGGAACTCTCGTCACACTGAGGGAAGACAACCTTCCACCAATGCAGTGGACCCTTGGACGAGTAACCGCCGTTCATCCCGGGGCCGACGGAACAATTCGAGTGGTCACCGTAAAAACCGCTCATGGCGAATATAAGCGAAGCGTTAAAAAACTTTCACCGCTTCCAATAGACTCGTGCGAGCGCGATTGAACGAACAATTTCATTAAGCTCTCTAGTTCCACTATTCAAAGCATGCCATCTAATTTATTAATTCGTAGACTACCGACGATTGAGATTGTAAACGTAATTTAAGTCATTATTGTTAACACTCGTTTCGTCATCATATCACATCACCGCGCATTATAATTAGTTTCTATTGAACGTAATCGTTCAAGGGGGGCGGTATGTTGAAACTTAAATGCACATAGCGACGTCCCTTACCCCGAGCTAACAATAGGCAATTATATTCAGCGGGTCGTCCGAGGTCCTTACCGCGCCAATCCGAAAAAGGGGCATTTATGGCCCCTGCAATAAGGGAATTACCGCCCGCGGAACCTTCTAGCTTAAAGTAACGAGTAACGAAATCTATTCTTCATTTTTCAATAGTTTCCGCGTTCCTATAATAAATACTAATCCGTTTCGAGCCCTCGCTCCCAGCTGCAAAATGTGTCGCGCACATTTTTCGATTTACCGTTACAAGTTAGTCCACCCTCTACGTGGCTTTTTGGGAATTTCAGACCCTCCCTTTTTTTCTATTCCACCAATCGCGATGCGTTTGCTTACGCCTCCACCTCCGGTTAAGCAAGTAGCATAATTTTCTCCGCAGAACGAAATCAGACTTCGAAGAGTCTTAACGAAAACCAAGGACCGCGACCACCTCAGTCGTCCCACTAAAAAATAGGATCCTTGCGCGCCAAAAGCAAACAAGGATCGGGAATCAGTGCTCCTTAGGATAGCCTAGGCCAGCAGCACTGCCCTCTATCGTTAAGTGCGACTTGCACCAACATACTATCTTTGAACTTCGGGAAAGACTCGCGCGCTCAAGTTCACCGTATTCGGTTTTGCGGATTGCGTGGTAGCATCTTTATCGCGATGTAGCAGCGTATGGTGCTTGCCATCCGGCTCGAAGGACCAAAAGTCTTACTTCTGAAACAAATTTAGGTATTCCCATTTCATCAGTTTGTATCGATTGAATATTGCCATAATATATGCAAACAATATTCATCACGATATTCATCACGTGCGCATGTTTAATCAGTTTCCTATAAACCTTCGCGCCCATTACTGTATAATAAATTTAAACAGAAGGAAATAACATAAATGTTGAAATGAAAGTTGGAAAGAAAATATTTTCTTTTAATTGTAACTTAACGGCGTTCACCACCAAAGTGGGGACGATGACTTCCATCGCTAGATGGCATTAGCATCGAATTCGGGGGGAGGTAACCAAAACGTACTATCTCGGTCGGATGAGGGAGACGCGACGCATAATGGGCGGTGTTTAGCAACGGGCGAAAAATATGTGCGTATTTTGCACGCATAGGACTCACACAACCGCTAGACGCCTCTGGACTAGGCGCCGAAACGTGTGTGACCCCCGGCTGCCCGCACACGCCAGTTAGACGCTCCGCCTATAGTCGGCAACGGTTGCTAGGGAATGCCCAAATTCCACGCGAGAAACTCGAAAATCCTGCAAAAGGTACTCCACGGGGACAACGATTTTGAGCGTATTTTTCAACCGATCGAGCTCAACGAGTGCTCGTTTTAAAGATAACATGTTGACGTGTGTTTATATGGGAGCGATTTTCGATAAGTGGTCATTTTCATATACAAAAGTGCAACGACATAATTTCAATGTCCTTTTAACTAGGAAGGAGGTGCTTGATCGAAAATCGCTTCCATACAAACACACGTCAACATTTTATCTTTAAAACGAGCACTCGTTGAGCTCGATCGGTTGAAAAGTACGCTCAAAATCGTTGTCCCCGTGGAGCACCTTTTTCAGGATTTTCGAGTTTCTCGCGAGGAATTTGGGCATTCCTTAGCAACCGTTGCCGACTCTAGACGCAGCGTCTAACTGGCGTGTGCGGGCAGCCGGGGGTCACATACGTTTCGGCGCCTAGTCCAGAGGCGTCTAGCCGTTGCGTGAGTCCTATACGTGCAAAATACGCACACATTTTTCGCCCGTTGCTAAACACCACCGAATTCAATGCTAATGCCACCTAGCGGTGGAAGTCATCGTCCCCACTTTGGTGGTGAACGCCGTTAACACATTCGCGACCGCTGACGTGAATTCACGTCTTTTTAAGTTCTATTCCTGGTTGCCGCTGACGTGAATTCATGTCATTTTAAATTCTATTCCTGATTGCCGCTGACGTGAATCACGCCCATGACGATACACGATACAAGTTTGCGGCAACCAGTTTCGGAATTTCATTATTTTCGCCGGTACTCAGTATTTGAAACGGAAAAAATTTGGCGGTCGCGAATGTGTTAAGCATCATTTCGTTCAATGTTACCCTTCCTAAGTTGATCATTATTTGCGGTGAACCGAAAAAAGTATAACTTTGATTTAAAAACCGGTGATTTAATCCGCCCGGTAGAAATAGATATATATAAATCGTCGGTAGTTTTAGCGTTAAATGGGATGAAAAACTCTTTTCTGGTTCATAAATGTCGATATTGCAAAATTCCGAGGCATCGCGTTAAAATTCCTTCACGTGCGATACAGTCCCCGCAGCATCATCGATTTCGGTGTGGACGTATGCAAAGGCCGCACTAGATTATGCAGGACCTCCGATTCTCGGGAAGGGAAAGAGACAAACGAGGCCGACGAGTGATAAAAATGCACGATATCGCGATGCCTACGTGTAGCCGGGAGTTCTCGCCCTATGGGCGCGTAAAATGTCCCGCCCGATTTCCGTCCTTATTCCGCCGAACGAATCGAAATCAATCTGCGCGAAAGTGTACTCAAGATAGTCGAGAAAAAGGCAACCCCCTTCAATGATGAATACATTAAGGTGAAGTGAAACCCTCTTCAAATCAGTCGATTCGAATACAATACTCTTTTTAAAGGGTATTGGATCAAACCGTCCGAAACTTTGACACATGATTCGTGATCGTCGAAGAATTGTCCTGACACATTCAAAATTTGGATTTTTGGAAAAAATTTGTTAACTTACCCCAGACCAGAACCAAAATGGCGTCGAGCTCTCATATTTCGATCAATATACAATTATCGAAGGCTCTGATATGAGAAACGAAAGGGTCAGGACAAATTTACGACAATTTAGAACACTCTGGTAATGGAGAAACTCGCATTTGAACGGAATAAAGGCAAAAAAGTGTTTATGCGCTTCTATGCTAAAACGATGGAAATACGAGGCCTTGGAGTAAAAATTTAATTGACCTGGAAATCACAGATGGCACAGAAGGTCCCTCTGTTGGCAATTACCCATTGAACACAAAACCTAACAGTTACGTAACTTAACACTAACACATAACATAACGTTTGTTACAATGTAATAACCTAACAGTTACGTAACATAGAGCTAACTAGTTACATGACATTTGTTGCAATGCAGTAACTTAACAGTTATGTTACATGGAGCTAACAGGTTACATAACATTCGTTACTATCATATCTATATAAATGTGGCATAACTTTGTTACTCTCATCTTACATTATGTTACTGTCCTGATATTACTGTGTATACACAGCACATATTTGTAACAAAACGGAACTACATTGGTGCTAATTGTCATTTATTTGATTACATCATCGTCAACATCATTGTCATAATTCATCGTCAAATGTCATAAGATTAATATAGGTCATATTTTGTTTACTACTCGTATGAAAAAATATGACTAATTCATACCGGTATATACATTATCAGTCATTGTTTGCTAGTCGAATGAAATCCTAATTGTCTTTAAGTGAAATCAGATAGTTCATCATTACATAATTTCATTGAAAGTCTGATTTGTCATTTGGTATCTAACTATTGTCAAGTACCCAAAATAATTAAAAGTAAAAAATTATATACTTTTTGATAAAATTGCGTGATCTTATTTATTAAATGTATGAAAAATTAATATTATTTGAAGATAACTGAAATTATAACATTAGTATAAAATGTTACATAACTTGTTACCTTACTGAGTGGGAAATAATAACTAACATCTAACTTCCATGTTATTTTTATGCTACATAACATGTTAGTTTCGAAAACGTACCATTTACCCAACAGTTATATAACAGTGTTCACTGGGTAGGACCCCAGAAAGCATGAATCCAGAGGATTTCTGGAGTTTTACTTCGATTTATTTATAATTATTGTACGAAAACGACAGGTGGAGTATGCCATTTGGTACAATACCCAATATAATTCGACCCAGCTGTCAATATAAAACCGAACGTCGGCAACGTAGGTGTTTAGAAAAATTTTCTTTATCGACGTCGATCAAGTTCCTAGACGTGTTTTACATCACCTTAAAGGAGCCTGGTAACTACAAATGGCGCCCCGGAACTCGTGGAAAAATGATCGAGAACGCCACTTCTCTTTTTATTCGTGTCGGATGTCGTTTAATCCGCATCAATTACAAACGAGCCGCATATACGCGCGCTCTTTCGCGATCGATTCGCGGACCAACATCGACATGTATCGTTAGGACGTGTCCATTGTGCGCGCATGGGATAAATCACCTACAGCCAGTCAGCAAAAGGTAAATACTTTCGTCAAGGTGAAGTGAAACACGTCGAGGAACTGCATCAGCGTCGATAAAGAAGATTTTTCTAAATACCTACGTAGCCGACGTTGGTTTTTATATCACCAGCTGTGTCGAATTATATTGGGTACTGCACTGAATTGCATACTCCACCTATCGTTTTCGTACAATAATTATGAAGAAATCGAAGTAAAACTCTAGAAATCTCCTGGATTCGTCCTTTCTGGGGTCCTAATTGACTGCAGAGGGACCCCCTGCCCCATCTGTCATTTCCAGGTTAATTAAATTTTCACTCCGAGACCTCGTATTCCCATCGTTTTGGCATAGAAGCGCATAAAACACCTTTTTTGCCTATATTCCGTTAAAATGTGAGTTGATCGATTACCAGTGTTCTAAATTGTCGTAAAATTGTCCCGACCCTTTCGTTTCTCATATCAGAACCTTCGATAATTGTATATTGTTCGAAATATGAGAGCTCGACGCCACTTTGGTTCTGGTCTGGGCTAAATTCAGGAATTTTTCCGCAAAAATCCAAATTTTGAATGTGTCAGGACAATTCTTAGATGATTATGAGTCACGTGTCAAAGTTTCGGACAGTTTGGTCCAATACTCTTTTAAAAAAAGTGTTGTAGTCGAATCGACTTATAAGAAGATGGTTTCACTTCACCTTAAGATGAAGCGATACCCGTCGAGAAACCTAAGGTGATGTGAAAGGCGCTGAGAAATTTAATCGACGTCGATAAAACAAAATTCATCTATACCCTCTTTGGTGGTAATGCTATTTTGAATACTCAAGTGGTAACATAAGCTGACGCGTTACATTACCGATATTTATATTTATGTTATAGTCTGTTACACTCTATATTGAGAATGATACGAAATGCAGCGTTCCATACGTCATTTCGGTAAAGTAATGATAAAATGGTCGATGTAAAACTATCAAAATATCGGGAATTCATTATTCTAACGACTGTTTAAGACCAACAGCGCCATCTGTGACGTTTAGCTATAACTAAATTTTTCCTCTAAAAACACGTGTTAGCCACCGGACAATCCAGCATTTTTTTACAATCGTTGGTGAAAGAATTTTCCATATTTTCCGATCTGACTCTGTAATATTCCATTTCTACGGTATTCTAAATTGTTCGAGCTAGGTCCTGAAACTCTTCATTTTCGATTCGAAGCCTCCAAGAAGCGTAAAACATCGAAAACGTGCACGGACCACGCCATGTTGGTTCTAGGCCATGATAAGTAAATACATTTTTTATAAAAAATGTAATTTCATGAGTTACAGAACCTACCTTAGGGCCTCTACGTTCCCGTGGTAAAATTTTTAAAGAATCGATACACCCAATTCGAAGAATATTTTTACGAACCATTTGACCTGTCAGATATATGTATGTTGAATCTTTCATATCATCTTAAGATGAAATGAAATACGTCGAGGAACTTGATCGACGTCGGTAAAACAGGTTTTTCTAAATACCTACGTTGCCGACGTTAGTTTTTATATTGGCAGCCGTGTCGAATTATATTGAGTACTGTATTAAATTGCATACCACATCTGTCGTTTTAGTGCAATAATCATAAAGAAACCGAAGTAAAATTCCAGAAATCCCCTGGATTTATGGTATCCGAGGTCCAAATTGACTGCAGAAGGGCCCCCTGCGCCATCTGTAATTTCCGTGTGAATTAAACTTTCACTCTGAGACCTCATATTATCATCGTTTTAGCAGACAATTGTGTATAAAATTTCGAATATATTATATCTTGAAAATATCTCGGCTACATGTATATCACCTATACTTCGAAGAAATATTTTAAACAGTGTGATCGACTCTTTGTCTCTTCAGGTGAACGCGAGCTTTGTTGCCAACATCTCCGCAGAGGTCGGTAGCAATCAGCAACTGACGGTCGCAGGACTAGACTATGAGATCGTACCCGAGAGCTTCAGTAATGGCAAACTGCACATCACATGCCGCGCCAACGTCTTCCACCTTTACGGAAATCAGACTGACATTGTGCTCGAAGAGGAACGCCCCAGGCTGGCCTCGGTCCTGGGAACTCGAGAGTCCTCCTACATCGGTAGGTTCGACGGGCCCACCTTGCCGTGGCCTGGAAACGGTCTAACTGATGTGCAGTAAAACGATTAAGATGATATGAAATGCGCTGAGACATTTAATCACGGTCGATAAATTAGAATTCATCTATACCCTTTTTGGTGGTAACGTCATTTTGAATACTCGAGTGGTAACATAAGCTGGCGCGTCCCGTTACCGACATTTATATTTATATCGAAGTCGTTTAGTCTACGTTGACAATTATATGAACTGAGACGTTCCATATGTCATTTCAGTAAAGCAATGATGAAGAGATCGATGTAAAACTGTCGAAATCTCGTGAATTCGTTATCCTAACAACTGTTTAACACCAACGTCGCCATCTGTGACGATTTGCTGCAACTAAATGTTTGCTCTAAAAACACGTGTTAGCTCCGAGACAAGCCAGTATTTTCTTGCAATCGTTGACGAAAGTATTTTCCATATTTTCACATCTGTCTGTAATATTCCATTTCTACGGTATTCTGAATTGTACGAGCTAGGTCCTGAAACTCTTCATTTTCGATTCTAAGCCTCCAAGAAGTAAAACATCGAAAACGTGCACAGACGACGCCATGTTGGTTTTCCACTATGATAAATCCATGATAAATAAATAAATTTTTAATAAAAAATGAAATTTCATGAGTTTTAGGACCTAGGTTAGGGCTTCCATATTCCCGTGGTAAAATTTGAAACGAACCGGTACATCCAATTCGGAGAATACTTTCACGAACAATTTAATTTCTCAGATATATATGGGCTGACTCTTTCATTTCATCTTAAGGTGATATGAAAGGCGCCGGGAAAATTGTCCGACGTCGGTAATAAAGAATTCTTTTATCCGACATACCGTCTGAAACAGCGCATCACGTTACCGACGTTTATACTTATATAGCCGATGACCGGACTACGTATTGGTGCACCGCATGTACCACCCCCTTTTTTGCACCCCTCCAAAGAGTAAACACCGAAATTTCCACCCAGTTCGAAGAAAAGCTTTATAAATAATTAAACTTTTCAGAGGTCACTTTCACATCACCATAACCGCCAGTACCGAAATGTGCAGAACTGATCCTGATTTTAAAATGAAATTTTCAAATAACCTTATATCAGTTAAAGGGAAATGATTAATAATGGATTAACTAGCATGCCGCAGCATTAGTTGAAATATTTTACCGACATACTGGAAGTGCCAACGCTAACATTGGTAATAGTATATTATTCGAAGGTGTTATTTATCCACAGTTCAATATTGAGGCTAAAAATCAAAGTGAGGATAATTAAAATACCATTTTCGAGCATCGCGAGTGTTTATTCGATTTTATTTTATCGACGTTGAATAAATTTCTCAGCGTCTCTCTTATCACCTTAAATGTGAAGTTTTAGACATCCATGTATAAGATTATACAAATGCACGGCTATTAAGGTGAATTGAAACCCATTGGAAAACTTAATCGTAGTAGATAAAAAGAAATTTTTCAGCTGATATGCTATCTGAAACAGCATGCCGCGTTACCGACATTTAAGTTGATATTGACATCTGTGACGTCCTACGTTGAGTATTGTACAGATTCGTATATTCAACACGTAGTTTCAGTAGAATGATTATTAAGAGAACTTAGTCAAACTAAAAAAGTTCCCTGGATATGTAATTTTTTATTTATTTTTATTTATTTATTAATTTATAATTTATATTTTAATCGCCTGTAAGACCATTTGTTACATTTAGTCATGGACGTATAACGTACCATTCGCGCATGCTTTTAAATGTATTTGGCGCGAAGCTCTACCGAGTTTCCTGATGGATCGCGCATTAGGTTTGTTCGTTTTACCTACACTTTCTACACTTTTCCGAAAAATGTACACTTTGGCGTTCGTTTCGACGGAAGTGACGCAACGTCGCTGTTCGTTTTGCGAGGGCATCTACCTCAAGTGTACACTTTCTCTACACTTTCTACCCTTGATCCCGAGCGAGTGCAAGAAGGGTAGCCCATGAATTTTGCGGCAAATTTGAAAATTGAAAAGACCAACAAACAGGAAAATACAAAATTTATGCTAACATCTCAATGTAATATAAATAGAAGTAATTATTAATGCATCTTCTTCATGTATAGTACGATTTAGCGTTTTAGTTTTGTACATAATGTTTGACAAAATTTACAATAATCATGTATTACTACGTAACCGCGGTTGGAATGAACTAAACTATAATTTTTCCCTGTTGTAGTGAAATTGTTTTTCATTCTACTGCAATAATATTCTGACCCTTATTGATCCTCAATACCTGAAATTCGTGAAAGAAATTTTCATCTTCTACAATTACAAGGTAATAGAACGAATTGTAGGATTTAAAGAAAACGAAGACAGCTCAAGAAGGAAGGCTGGAAGAAGCATTACATTTTCGTATTCATCATCGTCCGATACGGATAACCTCAAAATCGCGTACCTCTCTACTAAATCGGTCATCTTGGACTTTTGTGAGGTTTCTGGAGATCGGAATGTCGATGAAAGTGTATCTACCCTTCTGCACTTTTCAAGAAAAGTGTAGTACCCTCGTTACCCTCGAGGGTAGAAAGTGCAGTCACCGCGAACAAACCTATTGTACGTCACTGGCAGAACGGTCAGAGAAGGAGAACTGTCTCGATCGGGTCTACGCTTGTCTGCGCTGGTCGAATGCGCAATAAGTTCTTGACAGTTGGTTGACAGCAATATACATATACACATACGCAAATTACTTCACTGCCCACTCCTGTTGCACAGACAAGTGTAGACCTGGGACCCGATTCTGGAATTCATACGAATTTTGTTCGCATACGGACAGACTCGCATACAAAATTTTGCATTGTTGCAAAGCCGCGGCGTTGGTCAACATTTGAAAGTCGTACACGAAACTGGCAATTTCGCATGTGAAAGTTGATCGTATGAAATCGAGAATTGGGTCCCCGATCAGGACTGTTTTCGTTCTCTCACCGTTCTGTTAGACCCAGTCACAGCCATATCCAAGAATAAAGAGTGAGCGGTCCATATGCAGGGTATAAAAAAACTCATAGTCACGGTTTATACAGCGCCTATCAAACACGGTTACGAAACAATAATATAACCGTTACATAACGTTTGTTACATGTAATGTGACATACATCTAACATATAAGTAAGATTTGTATTACTATTTCCTCCGCAGCTATATAACCCTGTTATAAGACGAATAATGTAACGTATACATACCATATCGGTAACATGTTATGTGTTATGTTAATATTATATAATTGCAATGCTTACAAGTTTGTAACAATGTTATCAAACGGTAATAATTCGAGGTTATATGATATTAATGTATCCTTTGAACAACATTCTTGATATATCATGTTATTCCAGTGTTATGTAACCACAACATAGTGTGTATGGTAGGCGCTATCCTCGTTGAAAAGGGAGTCGAAAAGTCCTGTACTAGTTTTTCCTACAGTGCATAAATTTCCTGTAATAACTAAGCGAAGCACAACCAATCAATCGCGTTCCCCAACGGAAAGCATAGCGGAGAGAACGCTGGTAGGGCTGCGTTCGGCTATCTGCGGCGTAGCAGCCTCACCGGCGTCCTCTTCCCTATGCCTTCTGTTATGTCGTGGCGATGCATACGAGAGTATGCCGAACCACAACTGTTTTAATTTGATCAAACGAGAACCACGGAGAGATCTCGCACCTCGGGACAAGTTTGTGAAAATGTCCTCACGGATCACGGGAGTTTTTACGATGATTGAGATAGGATTATTAACGAATTCGACCTTGCACGGTAGGTTCGATCTTCGTTCGGTTTCGATGTTAACCGTTCGATTGACTTTTTGGTTCCGAGTTGTCTCTTTTGAACAAGAGACTTTATCGCTGTTGCGGAGGCGTGTCGCTTATTTACTAAAGAAATTTGATTAGTTCGTGGCCCTCTGCATGGGGACGCCTAGATTCCAAAATTTGAACGCTCATTGGTTCTCGAAATACGCGCTGGAGTCAAGGGACCGCCCGAAAAGCCAAGGACTACTTCGGTTACTTTTTCCCCGGAAAAACCCAAAAAGGTGGAGGGCACAGGGCCTCACCGTAGGTGGTCACTGTCGCCAGAGATCCGACAAAGGCCCGCGACGACGCGACGCTAAAGAACTCCGCTTAAGGGTTCGAAAAATGAAGACAATTCGATGGGTAGGAAGTACGGTCTGAAACTAGAGAAGGGTTTTCCGGAGAATGTTTTTGGGGATAATACATTTTCTTAAGCACATTGCTTCGCCGAATACTCTTCGCGAAGCAACACCTTCCATTCGGGAACGCGATTGATTGGCTGTGCTTCGCTTAGGTATTACAGGCAATTTATGCACTGTAGGAAAAAATGGTACAGGACTCTTCGACTCCTTTTTCAACAAGGATAGCGCCGTATAAGCCGTGACTACAAGTTCCGTTATACCCTGTATTATACGTCCATGCATTTGGTGCATACTAAATTTTGTCACCAAGAGTTCGAGCACTACACGCATTGTCTTCATCGTAGCACGCAGATTTCCAAAACACTTCTTTATTTATCACGTTCAGATGCGTGTTCCTCCATTACAAGTGTTCTAAATTGTTATGCAACGGTCTTGACGCTTTTGTTTCTCACGTCAAAGCCTTCAAGGATTCCGTATTGAGCGAAATATGGGAGCCCGACGCCATTTTGGTGTTAGTATAGGTAAAGATAAAAAAATTTTCTTCGAAAATCCAAATTTTGAACGTGTCAGGATTTGTTTTCGATGCTCACGAGTCGCGGGCTAAAATTTCAAACAATTCGGTGGAGTGCCCTTCAGAAATAGTGCCATTCGAATCGATTGAATTGAGACAGGTTTCAGTGCACCTTAAACGACTAAACGCTCTCATCCAGTTCAATTTTTTATTAGATCTCTCCGTAATGCTTAAGCATCTTCTAACAAAAGCTTGATATAGACATTTGTTCTACTGGACGCCTTATAATTGTAAGATAAAAGGTGTCGGGAGGATAGACGTAAGGCAAACGATTAAATGAACGCAATTTCTGTTACAGGTAGTGCGGCAAAGAGAGCCGAGAATTGGCTAAACGTACTAACAGCTGCCTATTTGCTCCTATGCGGTCTGAGATAACATCGATAAACGATCGATCGATTTTACACAATTAATTGTACCGGAAGGCGATAAGGGAAGAGGGGATGTACGAAGACGAAAGCAAGAGACAAAGAGAGAAGAACGCGAGTAAACTGTTTGTAAAATTTTTGAATTATTAAAAAGAAGAAAAAAAGGAAACCTTTCGTTGAAACAGATATAATGCGCGTGTTATTCGTGTAAATAGGATAATCTAGCGGATTACATGTAAGCCATGTGTGCACCCGTTGCGTTTACGCAGCATATAAAATGTAATTTTTAAGTAATGTCATTGTATTAGGCTGCCGATGTTTGGAGACGAGCGACGACGAATCGTATTCGGAAATATTACACGATGTTCTGTAAGATTCGACATTTATTTTCATATCTTCGTCAGACCGTGACAGTCTCTTCGTTGGTACGTAATTCGGTAAACTGCGTACATTTACTCGGTTATGAATGGAGATATTACAGCTGCCCGCAGCACGATATGATTTCGATGAATAAAATAAACCTTGTATACTTTAACCGTTCTACCTGCATCGGGTCGACGTTTGTATTAAACGGAGTTTCTTTTAACAAATACCGATGTTAGACGCGTCGAGTGTCTTTATAAAATAAAAGACTTTATTATTAACACTTGGCCCGTCATTCGATACTTAAAAAAATGCGAACAGGTTGAATGAAAAGGGACACAATGAATACAAAGGTAAGTGAGATGCCGTAATATTCTACGGAGAATTTCAGACATTCATGATACATTATCATGGTTCATCATAGTGAACTTGTGCGCACGAGTTACAAGCATACAACTGGATACGATCTGACTTAAAATGTATATCATTCTATAGAGCACAAAATAGAGATGCAAACAAATATAATAAACGATGGTTATAATAAGTGCAACGATCTTCTCCTCGATCTTCATAATTGCAGCATTAGCACGATGCCATTTCAAATGCACCGAGCGAAAAAATCTCTCTCCATAAAAAAGGAGTTCTTGTGATTCAACAATTTTTACTTGTCATCATCAATAAAATAAGTTGCAAAGTTGGTTGATTAACGTAATACAAATTTCCGACAATATTCAATTTTCTTGACTTTAAGCTTCACCAAGCTTTTACTATTCATTACCATTAGATTTTCTGTGTATAAACATCTTGAAATAAAAAATTGATTCACTCCACACCGTGGAAAATTTTGAAAGAATAAATAATATTCTTATACCAAAGTAGAATTTGATACATTTACAGTAAATCTGATATTTTCTCGCCAATTTCTTATTTACCAGCGAACTCATTTTTGCATCAACTTGGAACAATATTTATTTGCCATCAATACCTTTTGATCTCAGGTAAAATAAGTTGTCTGAGTTAAATATATTTTATCAAAAACATGATATAAGTTCCATTAATATGTTCAATACCTGGAGCTAACTTTGAACGTAGTATTTTTTGTCGCAAAATCGTTTCCACCTGATACAAAAGTATAATCATTCGACATACAACGTCGATGATTCCCACAAAATCAATTTCGCTGGTTAAGAAATTTCTTTACCAATTAACATTTAAATAACTACAAATAATAAATTTCGCATAGAAAGTAAATTCTTCGCTCAGTGTGAAAGAATGTAGATGGTGGCACGTTCCCGTTTCACGATAACGCTTCAAGTGAAAAAGGCAGAGAAGTACTTAAAACTATATGAATTTGTGCCTCCGTAATAAGGCGAGCATTTCACGCTCACTCTGCAGCTTGTTTTTGCGCTGCCATTTGTCCTTGCATTTTCATCACGTCCATGGTTGCTTCTCGAATCTTACTTTTCTCAAGGCCTAGCTGCTGAATCTTTTCCATCTGTTCCGTGACATACGTAACTCTTCTTTTAAAGTAGTCTTTCGCCGACTCTATATCTTTCTCTACGAAATACCCAGTACCAATGTCAATGATCACCTTCTCGGTATTTGCCAGTCTTCCGGAAACGTATATCGAATTTGTTAACGGGACCAAAATCTCCCTTCCTGTAAAGATACATCAATCATTTCAAAAGTCACATATAAACGACAAACGGTATAAAATAGTAATCCGCGATTTGATTTATAAATTAAGTACTTTTAAGATTTGATAATGTTCAGGTTCGGCATTCTATTAAACGGTTACGAACCTATTTCGGAAAAAAAGAAAATGTATGAGATAAGGGCATTCTTAAGGGTAATTATGTAATAAATAAAATTCGTTACACATGATTGGCTTTTGGAGAACGAGAAAGAAATATTTTATAACAAATTTGGTATGAAATCGTTTGTTTTTTGAGGGCCCTTAAGTTGAAGCGAAACCTCCCTAAAATCCGTCGATTCGAACAAGACACTTATTTTCTTAACACATTCGCGACCGCTGAGGTGAACTCACGTCTTTTCAAGTTCTATTCCCGATTGCCGCTGATGTGAATCACGTCCATAACATTACACGATACAAGTTTGCGGCAACCAGTCTCAGAATTTCATTATTTTCGCCGGTACTCAATATTTGAAACGGAAAAAATTTGCCGGTTGCGAATGTTTTAAGGGTATTAGACCGAACTGTAAAACATTAATATATGACTTGCGAGGACCTAAGAATTATCCTGACATTTTCAAGATTTGGATTTTCGGAAAAAAATTCTTTATGTAACGCAAGCATGATGTACGCGTCTTTTCGCGACTGTGTTCAGTATCTAAAGATGGCCTTTCTGTGACGGAGGATATGTAAACAAATAAGGGGCAGGACGAAAATGTGTCTCAAAACGTCCTAGGACGAAAAAGTACTCGTATTCGTCATGCACATCGGCTTTCGAGCGGAATAGGGCTATCACTGACCGTAATTTCAATTGTTACGCGGACGTCGAACCGAACCTACTTAAGAATCTTCGTGTTCTGTGACACTAAACAGCTCGCGATTGTCAATCAATCCCCGAGGGTCGTAAATCCTCGGGCTGAGGAAGACGGGCTCGGATAGTGTTTTGCTGAAGGGGGAATCAACCGCCAGCAGCTGGTTTCGCGTTTTGAATGAAAGTATTCCGGATTTCAGTAACAAAACAGACTATATTTCCTGTACGGACAAGGAAAGATGCGTGATTTTATGCAGGTAGTCAGTTGACTCGGCAACTGTTAACTTTGGACTTGCGTTGACTCGGCAACATTTTCTCTGAGAGATTTGACGTTGTCTCGGCAACTTTCGGTAGGAATCTGATTTTTACAAAAGTTCTTAAAAAGTATCCGAGTGCATAGTTCTCCCTCCAACTCGGTGGAGGGAGGAAGTCAGACTTGAGTCGAGCCTTCTCATTGGCAGGGAAAATTCTCGAAGAGTTTCCACCCTCGAAAGCACTCGCGAAACGGCCGGTCATGTAGACCGGAAATTCGCGGAAAAAACCCTCGAGAGACGTCTGGTAGCCAAAAGCGGACTTCGGAATTTGCTGAGTCAAAAAATCTGTTCGCCAGACATCGTCCCGTACCCTCGATGAAAACCCTCGAATAGAGACCCTTTGAGAATGCCCGGACTCAAGTTTATTGCCCCCCTTTCGGGGATTGCTCGGGTCCTTTGGTACACGTGGGAAGGAACTCGAGTTTGCCATGGGCCTTGACTTGAGCGATTAGAAAACGTTTAAATTTATGCTAATAATTAACGCGGATAGGCTGTCGACGCTCCACTTCGTTTACGTCGTAAGAGAAAAGAAATCACGCGCAGTTGAACATTTATGAAAATAGAGAACAGTAGTGACGAGTCCACTTATTATACGCCTCCCGAACTGCAAAAAGCAGCCAAAGATGCAAGTAATGATCTATTGCCTCAAAATCAAGAGAACAATTTGACTCCTCAGATATGTATAAGCTGACTCTTTCATTTCCCCTTAAGGTGATATGAATAGTGGCATCTAAGAGATCATGGAAGTATTCTCCGTATTGAGTGTACCAATTTGTTTCAAATTTTGCCACATCAATAAGGAGTCCTTAAGATATATCCTGAAACTCCCGAAATTTAATTAGCCTTCATATTTACGTTGTAAAATTTGAAACGATTCGGTACACCCAATTCGGAGAAAACTTTCACGAACGAGACCTCTTTGACGCCACCTTTTATATCACCTTAACACATTCGCGACGGGATGTACCACCGGTGGTACACATCGAATGGCAAAACCAATGGTTAAAAATTTCCCCGGCGTGAACGTGTTAAGTAAGCGAATCTGGGAAATTTAAAACAATTCTTATAAATAACGTTGTCGTTGTAGTTTGTCCTGTTAACGTTTTTATTAAAAAATAAACAATTTATCATTATTTTTAAAAATGGTGCATATTTCATGAAAGACATTACCCTATAACTGTAAATAAAATTCTTCTTTAATAAAAATTTGAAAAAATCACCCAAGAGACTGTAATAGAACATTTATAAAAATTCAAAACAATAATCAGCCAAATATATTATAAAAAATTCGAGTTACGCAGGCAGTTGAGAAAAACATGATGATGGGAAAAACACATATAATATATAAACGTAAAAATTTCATGGATATTTTGTTCTGATAAAATAACACTCAATCTCCCATTCCTGTTCTATGCTATGCACCTTTCTTTTCCTCATTTCTCGAACGAAAAATTTATTTTCTAGGCGAAAGTAATTACATGCGGCAATTTAAATTCTTCTTACAAAAGGAATTTCTTCGAGTCTAGCAAAATTCATTCAATAAGAATCACCAGTGTTGCAAACCGAATGATGGCAAGTTAAAATAAAGTGGAAATGATTTTGTGAAAAGAATATTACGTACAAAAATGGTCTTAGTATTGAAAGAATAATGAAAATTATATCATATTTTGGACAGAATGTTGTATTAAACTCAAACAACCTAGCACTTGATATAATAAATTATCAATGGCAAATGAATATTGTTTAAATTTGATGTTAGTTGATGTAAGAACGAATTCACTGCCAATTGTTAGATGTGTGAGGAAAAAATATAGGACATACTGATAATTCTATTAACTTCTAATTTGTGACAAGAATATTGTTCATTCATTCAAAATTGTTTACTCTTTGAAGTGAATCAACTTTGCATTTTAATAAGTTTATGCACAGGAAATGTAACGATAATAAGTGTACCAGAAAGAAAAAATGATAAGGCCTTTTTACACGACACATTTCAGAAGTGGATAGTAAACTGATTAACCAATCCCTAAAAATTAAAAAAAAAAAGGATTCAGAAATGAGTGGTTGGATTCACATACACAGATATTAATATGAGAAAGTTAGATAACAGTATGCTTCATTAAGGTGAAGTGAAACACGTCGAGAAACTTGATCGACGTCGATAAAGATTTTTTTAAATGCCTACGTTGCCGACGTTCGTTTTTATATTGACAGCTGTGTCGTTCAAATGTGAGTTTATCGATTACCAGAGTGTTCTAAATTGTCCTAAAATTGTCCTGACCCTTTCGTTTCTCATATCAGAGCCTTCGATAATTGTATATTGATTGAAATATGAGAGCTCGACGCCATTTTGGTTCTGGTCGGGGCTAAGTTGACAAATTTTTTCCAAAAATCCAAATTTTTAATGTGTCAGGACAATTCTTATTTTGGAACTCTTATAAACTTTTGAAACTAGAGGTAAGAAACAAGCAGAATTTTGGAACTCTTCACAGCCAAAGGATTAAATATGTATTATGTTACCCATTTAACTGATACTCATACATCATAATTTTAACAAGTATTAACAAAAATATGCTGAGAGTTAAACAAATTTGCTTCCTTTTCTACAAAACATATATAGTGTCTTCAATTTTTAAGTTCTTAGAATAAGCTGAAGAAAACGTATGCATTTGTTATTGTTCGACACATGGTAGAGGCAAGTATCAAGAGACGCGGTAGCGGCTCAGACAAGTTCATGGCCGCTACCACTCTATATACTCGAAACATCTTGCCAGCGGGCATTTAATTTTCTTCACTCGGTCAGTGCTAACATACTAAAGACCGAAGAACATTTTAACCTACACGAAACGCTTCGTTTATTTTTTTTCCTATTTTTTGAGACCTTAATCATTACAATCGGTGAAGGTATTCTGGAGTTATAGCGGTTTGAAATTTCGACAACGTTAGTTTGACCACATTCGTCGCCGTCTCCCTCACCTACGAACCTACACGCGAGCAAAATCCACACTCGTGAGTACACACATTCAAAGCCGGGTTGTCCTTCAAGGCTCGTTCTCATCGCGCGACTATTTCCCAACCCAAGGGAAAGTATGGAACTGCCATCTAGTAGCTACACATAGTAAGTACTTTTAAAATCGTGTGCGTAATTCAAACTGTCAATTTGCAATTCAGGTTAAAACATTCTGTGTACTGCTTAATGAAGCATGTTATTATCCCACGATAAATACTAGCCTATGAGATATAATTCTACGATAAGTAGTGGAATGAAAGAAATAATTTTTACTCTACAATAAGTATTTTCCTGCGAGAAACAAATGTCATTACGAAAAGTTTACTAACCAACTTTCTTACACTACGATACTGTAAGAAACATATCATAATGTCATTTACTTAATGCATTGTAATAATTATTATATAGTAAACATTATTTCTTTCGTCCTACTACATATCATAGAATAAATTCTCGTAGTCCAGTACTTATCATGAGAGAATGACATTCCTCATCGTATAGCGTAATTTACATCGTTTTATTCAATGATATGTACTAAAGTACGAGAAATAATTGTATGATGAGTAGTGGAATAGAAGAAATAATGTTTACTGTATTGTAGTGTAATTATTACAATGCGAGAAGTAAATGACACTACGATGGGTTTCTTTCATTTTCATAATGTAAGAAAGTTAGTTAATAATGTTAATAATGAATTTAATAACGACATAGTTTTATTACCTTACGATAATGTGAGAAACTTTTCATAATGACAATTACTTCTTGCAGTTTAATACTTGTTGTAGGATAAAAACTATTTCTTTCGTTTCATTTCTTATTGGAGAATTAATTCACACACTTTTGTACTTATCATAGAATAAAAAGTATTAAATTATACTATACACTTAGGAATGTTATTCTTCAAGGATAAGTACTGGACTATGGGAAATAATTCTACGATATGTAGTGGAACAACAGAAGTAATTTTTACTCTACAATAATTTTTACCCTGCAAGAAACAAATGTCATTATGAAAAGTTTCTCACATTATCATAAGGTAAGAAAACTATTTCATTATTAAGTTTATTATAATTATTATACAGTAAACATTATTTCTTTCGTTCCACTACATATTATAGAATTATATCTTGTAGTCCAGTACTTATCATTGGATAATAATATTCCTCATCGTATAGCATAATTTACTACTTTTTATTCAATGATAAGTATTACAATATGAGAAATAATTGTACGATAAATAGTGGAATAGAAAAAATAATATTTACTGTATTGTAGTGAAATTATTACAATGTGAGAAGTTAATGACACTATGATGGGTTTCTTTCATTTTCGTAATGTAAGAAAGTTAGATAATAAAGTTAATAATGAATTTCATAATGACATAGTTTTCTTACCTTACAATAATGTGAGAAACTTTTCATAATGACATTTACTTCTTGTAGTGTAATACTTTTTGTGATATCATCTGCTTCTCATATTCTAATACTTATGGTACAGTAAAAATTATTTCCTTCGTTCCACTACTAATCGTTGAATTATTTATTGTAGACTGGTGCTTATCATAGAATAAAAATATTCCTCATACTACAGTAATTTATTCCGGAGAAGATATTCAAATTTATCATAGTTCCATACTTATTGCAGAATAGAATTGATTTCCTTATATAAATTGCTATAACAGCTAGTAGCCTACGTTCTGCTATATGCTACTTAATTGACAATTTATATAATGCAAATGATTTCTATTCTGTGATAAGTATTAATGTATGAGAAATAATTGTATTTTTTACTGCATAATAATTATTACACTGCGAGAAGTAAATGGCGTTACAAAAAGTTTCTGATATTATCGTGACGTTAATAATAAAACTGTATCTTTATTAAATTTGTTAATCTTATTTACTAATTTTCTTACATTACAATAATGTCAGAAACTTTTCATAGTGCCATTTACTTCTTCCAGTGTAATAATTATTGCACAGTAAAAATTATTTCTTATCTCGTAATCCACAACATATCGTACAGTTATTTCTCATACCTTAGTACTTATCACAGCATGAAAATTATTTGCTTTATATGAATGGTCAAATAAGTATCAAATAGCCGAATGTAGGATACTAGCTGTTACAACAATTTAGATTAAGAAATCATTTTTATTCTACGATAAGTAAGAAACTATAAGAAATTGTTATATTTTCTCCGGAATAAATTACTATATTGTGAGGAATATTATTATTCTATTATAAGTACCAGTCTACAAGAAATAATTCATCGATAAGTAGTGGAACAAAAAAAGTAATTTTTACTGTACCGTAAGTATTAGAATACGAGAGGCAAATGACATTACAAAAAGTTTCTCACATTATCATAATGAAAGCAAACTGTATCTTTATTAAGTTCGTTATTAACTTTATTAGCCAACTTTCTTGCATTACGATAATGTGTGAAATCTTTCGTAATGTCATTTGGTTCTCGAACTCCAATACTTATGGTACAGTCAAAATTACTTCTTTCAATCCACTACTTGTTGTTGAACTATTTCTTGTAGTGTAGTACTTATCATAATTTCTGTTATGCTATTTAATAAAAAGAAACGTGTATGTATATATATCTTTACAAAAAGAAAAGAAATCCCAGCAAAAACACTTTTGGTGTAAAAAAAAAGACAAGTTCATTGCCTGATGTCGTTTCACCTTCTGGAATCACTACGAACATTCCTACAAAGAATCAGTAGCCACTATCTTATTATTAATTAAAAAAAAAAAAAAAAGAAAAAAAAACCTTCTGAAGTAGCAGTAGTAATCACTTAATTTTTACAAAAAAAGACCAAAAAATTATTTTTCATATTCAACGTACTAAAGTTATGAAATCAACCGTTGCGGACAAGTTTGGACAATTTGACGGGTGTACTGATGGCCTTTTAAAGTAGCGAAATCAGTTACCGAAAGACAAGTACAAATACAGCTCGATTAATAACCGTTCCTATAACTTTAAATGGTTAATATATTATATGAAAGTATCAGTAAATACACTTTCAAAAATATCTAATGATGTTTGCTAGTATAATACTTTCATGGTCAATCATTTTCCTTACTTTATGGCCTCCACTCGATTCTATAAGTGACTAATCTTTATTCTGAACAATTTAAAGGGTTGCTAACTGCAGTACCGTCTACTAATGTTTGATATTGCAATTTTCTGTTAAACACTATTTTAGTGTTTTTTTTTTTGTAGTGTTGAGTTATTGAGTTGAATTGACAGCACGGTCCTTTAACCCACAAATTTCTATGTTTTCACTGTAAATGCGATGACTGACTAGAAATCAGGTTGAACACAGTTTGCCACTGCTAATGGCCTATATTAACAATTTAATTTCTTATTAGAAATCAGGGTTGGCAAAGTTTGTCCCATTCTGATTAAAACCAGCAGTTCTTTTTCAGTTTCTTTCCGTAAATAAAATAGATTACATAAAACCCACCCAGTTTTAACCAGGGTTTCAACCAGTTAAAACTATCTTATAAAATCCATCAGTATGTATGTAGCGTAGAATTTATTCCAATATCGTATGCACACTCTACGTACACATGCGCTCCACTCAAATGCAAACAAATTAAAATAAATTCTAACCTACCTACGATGTAGGGAGCATTCAAACACAATTTCGTTACCGCGCATACTTAGGATAAAGCAATAGAAAGAACCCAGTTTAAATATGGTTTAAACCAGATTTTAAGCATTATTTCTTAGGCAACAATTTAGGCAGTAAAAACCAGCAAATATGGTTTAAACCAATTAAAACCATCGGTCTAGGCTTTTTGTAAAAAAATTGGACTTATGCTAACCCTGTAAGAAATCTATGCATTGACTATAACTCCTACACATTTTAATCGTCAACACGAAGTTAAACATTTTTACATTTAATCCATTCAGTCATAGGATGTGTTAACGTGAAATTGAGATCAACACTTCTCAAGCAACTTCACAAATACGTTGCTTGAAGTCTAAGTCACTCGTATAAATATTTCTTTAGTTTTACATGATTTAATATACACTGAAACAGTATGAAATGAAATGAAAGTTTGAAATTCTTGCACTGGAATAGACTTTTTATAACACCCTGTTAAAAAAGATATAAATAGTGACTCACCCTTAGCAGTGGAGCTTAATCTGTCAAGGCATGAACCCGACTCTTGAAATTTGGTTTGGGCTATTTTCAGAGTTTGCAATGAATCTTGAAAAACAGTGAGCTCCTGTTCCAATTGCTGTTTTAATTTCGTGAGCTGTGGCAAACTTAATTTTGTTAAATCAATCTGGTGCAGATGCGGTGCTTCGGTGGCCGAAATCTGCGACATTTTAATTTATTATTGTCACACCTCCAACGTTTATATACAATGAAGCTCCAATGTTTGGTTAACGAGCTACAATTATCTATTCAACTTGGGCCAATCTCGTATAACCATACATAACCATGGAAGATGCCCAAACAAGGATATGAACGAACCACAGTAGAAAAAGAGATTATGAGACGACCATTGTCAGCCGGTCCATAGACTATGAGAAAGTAACGGTTGAGAGATCGCTCCTAGAGCGATTTTCGTAACCTTCCTCCTGTTCTGACCTCTCGTGAACTATCTGGAAAACACATACTGTAATCTTTCTATGATATGTACCAAAGTTAGGTAATTGATAATACAGAAAGTTTTCAGCGAAACATTCTTCCAAGAAGGTGTCGAGTAACCCACTCAACAAAAGTAAACAGCAGCATTACCGATTGTCACAACGTTAGGTGAAAAAGATTAGAAAATATACTTACGTGCACTCTACAGACAATGCGAGGTGTATACGGGTGGTCATTTACATGCTCATTCAATTATTTACAGGTGTCCATTTATTCGAGGAATACGAAAAATGGTGTAGAACGTAAATATGTAAGAGACTTGAAATCACGATTTCGTTTCTATGTCCGAAAGTTGATACATCGTAAATTTTCTACTGCAATTTCACTGTATATATATTTTGAAACAATTTTTTTTAAGCTAAGATAATATTCTAACTT